>NW_014039012.1:0-12500 GCF_001186125.1 Sphaeroforma arctica JP610 | reverse complement strand
TTGTGCATTGTCGGCTGACAATTAGGCCTTCCTTGGCCAATCATTGGTCACTTTGTCGTACATTGTAATCCTATAGAATCAGACCCGTCAGGGGTCGATCGTCGACCCTACTTCCGATTATCTACACACGTTAAATTCAGTTCTTTGATGAGTGTTATGCGTGACTATACGTGTTCAATCCACGAGTTGTTTCTTTTGCCAGGTCTTAAAAGTTCAGAAGGAGTGGATTGATATGCTGTCAAAAGAAGTGGAGACCAAAGGAGATCGACGCCCAGACTTGTATCCACCGTCTTCCAGCGAGAGCGAATATAGTGATGATGACGAAGAGTATGTCAAAAATATACACAGTTTCTACACAAACGCATCCGCTACTATCATTGCGTCGCCTTACGGGTGGTGTTCAGACATGTACGTGCATAAATGTATTCACCTGTTTGTTTGCGCTAACATAGGCAAATCACTAAAAGGCTACTGTAGATGACCATGTTTATGTGCTTCGCAGTGATAATACTCACACGTGGACTTCGGTTGTTGTTGTTCGATAGTCATGTCCTAAAATCGTTTTTGGAGAGACCACGTAGTTTACAATTAATTATGGCTTTAACTTGACCTCAAACACATTCAAACTAGAATAGGCATTGATAAGACTTTCCCTTTTTTTATATCAGGTCTGATGGCGCAACGGAATCCATTGAGGTAGACCGATTCGGCAATACGATAGTGAAGGGTGCAACAAAGGAAAATAGTAGCAGTCTCTACCCAGATTCTGAGAGTGATAGCGAGGCGAGTGACAGTGGTGAGGAAAATGCACAGGCCAAACTACGCGGTGATAGTAATTTAGAAGAGCTGCCTATCGACAAGCTCAAGCTGTAGAGTCTACAAAAATGAAAATTTTGTGCAATCAACTGGCGCATATACTCGCGGCGATGCATCAAATATAATAAATGCTATTATAAAATACACTTTAAAATGTGTGCAAGCGAATCACTATTGCTCACTATCCTTCCTATAATGTAAAAATGCTGTTCAAAGTCAATGCCTAGTATTAGTTATATTCTCGACACGTTCTGACCTATCGTATTAGTTATATTCTCGACATGTTCTAACTTATCGATGGCTACGATTGCTGGTTAAAAAAAAAGACTCTACAAGCTTCGCGTCTATGCTTTGTTCTTTGTCGAATAGCCACTTATGCCATGCTTATACGGGAGTAATATTACCCAATCCCATGGTCCACAGAAGGAAAGATTTGGCAATGCTGGTCGCACATTGTGTATCGTATTCGACGCATCCACACATCAGGTCTTTCAGCCAGGTCGTCGCACATCCGGCATACAGGTTGTACGAAAAAGGTTTAGTTCATCGGAGCTTAAGGGACAGTAAGCAAAGAGTTTGAATTTAAATTTAATTAGCGTTAGTAAATGTAAATTCTGCGTGAAACACCTTGTCTCTCTGATATCTCGTTGTTTAATGTGCCGTACCCAATAATAAACTCACTGTCGTTCAACTGACTATGCAAGCTTCCAAATTGCCCATTATTCGTAAAAGCATCGAAAGGTGGAGTTGCCTACCCCCCTAGTACACATGTCGCTTATCTGCACAAAGTACCGAGTCTATATGTATAAAACGTTGGCATCAAACAGCTGACTCTTCAAACCCGCGTAGTCTCTTGAATCGTATTATGTCTGTTCTGTACCTGGCTACTGAGCCGATTGCGATGACCTGGGCCAAAAAAGCATTCGCTCATCCACTACGTTTACCGATCACGAGGATAGGAATGCACAACAGGTAGTGCCTATAGAAAGCTCGCACGTGATCTGTCAAAGTAAAGTAGACAACCTCTCTGTGCAAGCTGAGAATGTGAGCCTGTGTAGTGTTGGGAGACTACCTCATCGCCATGTCTTCAACTTTACATCACTATACATACTACCAATCTCATGTGGTGACCCATGTTGGGAATGTATACCCGAAGCTACATATCCAGATTCTCGCTTAGTAATAAAATAAATTGCGCATTTACAATATAGACCTTCCTTCAATGCTCAACAGAATGTATAGTCATAGCCAACAGGCGTAATAGCTCAATCACGCAGAGATTATTTGCTCACCCGATGCCAACGCGGTTTTGAAATACGATTATAATTTGAACTACTACAGCTATATATACCGAGCACGACTGCTGTACTGGCATCAATCCTAGCCTCTGTATCGGATTTTCTCGAGGCATTCACAGCATAGAAACAATTAAGAATTGACACTCATTTCATCCTAAGTCATTTGGAAACCTTGGTGATCAAATTTTATTCTACACAGAATTTATGTAACTAAGGCACACACTAGAACCCATCAGTCATGGTGAAAAATCTGATCACCCTCATTTGTGGACAGCGTATCAACAAACCATATACAACTTTAGAAATCAGTGTACGCCCCAATTTGATCCTTGTCCGATGGAAACTATTTATTTTTCCATAGCAGCGATGATAGCAGCACTCATTTCTGTGCAAGACATAGAAGACTGTCCTTTCACGCCACCTAGAAGATCTCCCGTTCGACCGCCGTCGGCTAGAACTTTCTCGACGGCTTTCTCGATGCATCTCGCTTCGGCTTCTAGATTGTATGAATACCTCAACATCATCGCCGCGGATAGGATCTGTAAATGGTGTAAATATTGTAATTTGAGTGCGAGAAAGTGTGACGAGTCCAGCACACTGTTCCTACGCAACAGGCGGACGCAAGGGCATACACATACATAACGGCGCACTGCCAGATTCGAATCAAAAGAAGTATTGTTTGTACAATCGCTATTAAACATACCTGTGCAATAGGGTTCACCAAATTCTTGCCAGCGATATCGGGTGCCGTTCCGTGGATGGGCTCATACATGTGAATCGTATTCTCCCCTGTGATTAATAGTAAGAGACTGCGTGAGAAGTATGAAGGTATAGATTTTGCACAGTGGTTTATCTTTTTCAATTCATATTGGGGGACATACAGCCTATGACCACATTGACAATTTGTAGCCTATAAACAACTGAATGCATGCGCAAACCAATAAACTCTTGTACTGAGTACTATATCAGCGGAAGAATACTGTTATATCGAACGTGAGTTTCTATTAGGGGGTTTGAAAATTACTAAAACTGCTGCTCCGTCGTAGAATGATTTGAATTGTACTGGCGAAGGAAAAGAAGCAAAGCAGAAATCGATAGAGTTCACAAGCTATCTCGAAATATGTCGGATAAAAACACGACATAGACAACTGCAAACCGAAAAGTCTTAATCATGATAGAAGCCAAATCGCGGCTTCATATTCGAGAAATATTCCGAGTACAGGAAAACTCTAACAAAAAGCACTCACCTTCAACAGTGGAAAGGGACGCTGAAGGCATCAGACCCAGTGATCCAGGTAGCACGCTAGCAGCGTCACTCAGGATATCGCCAAACATGTTACCAGTCACCACCACATCGAACTGAGAGGGGTCTTTAATGATCTAAATAGATGTTAAAGTCGAAATAAGAACCAATCGGTCGCAGATTTATGTGGTAAAGTATGGTCAGAGCAAACAAGTATCATTCAACGGGCAGGGTCGCAAATAGATTTGCTCCGTGTAGCGAATTCGCTCACCGCTCTCACAGTAGGCGATGCAGCAAGCACATCACCGACCAAAATTCGCTTCAACATTCACGCTTGGACACATATACACATTGAACACACCTGCATTACAGCGTTGTCGATATACATGAAGTTGACTGTCACTTCGGGATATTGCTTTGCTAGATCCAGAGCAACCTTTCGCCACAGACGACTTGTGTCCAGGACATTGGCTTTGTCTACTACAGTAAGGTTTTTCTTGCTATGAATAAAATTGTAAAAAAAACTCAAATCTGTCAAGAGCAAATTCAACGAGAAGCCGAGACTGTACATTTGAGACTTAGTAAATATAATACTCACAACAGGGTAAAAAACGCTAGGTTCATGAACATCCTATTCGTAAAGCCTGTGAATAAGGTGTACACCAGGTGCAGGGGACGAGTTTATTGCTAAGCACGCCACGGAATTCGTGGGAACAGTACAAGACTCTGACCCGATTCGCCAGGAACATCCATCAAGTATTTAGTATCAGGGTGTAACGAGACTAGCACCATATGCACACGGCTTCGTGTCAACTATACATGTGCAGCAGTATATGTAAAAAGCAAGCATTGGAATTATGGAATCGTGCACCGAAACAGCGTTAGTCATCAAGATACCGTAGTTCACAGCGTTAGATTCCGCTAAAATATTTGTACACTTTGATATTCTTCTGTTAACATACGACTTATAACTTATATAAATGCACGTAGGGAGACGAGAACTTTGAAAGTAAATCATTTTTGACCAACACTTAGGATCGTATATTCTTTAGGTTTACAAGCAACATACCGAAGCATGGCACTCTCGAAGGCGAATCGCACTGGGGTAACGACCTCGTCCCAGGAATAAGACATGACATCTACAGCACTTTTGCCGTCTTCGGCTGTGCTGTGATCACCGAAGTAGATACCAGAGACTAGCTCTCGCACGATCACTACATCAATACCCTTGTTCACAATCGAGTCTGTAATTGAATTATGCAGTTGCAGGGCAATACTTAACGACAGTGGTTGTAGTAATGGCCACGTGGCAATTATTCGGTGAAGACATAGTGGCCCGTAACAGAGCTAAATCTAAATAAGAGGCCACACAGAGTAAATGTTTTGCTGCATGTGGAGAAGGCTCCACGCAATAGCAAACAAACTGACTTCCAGGTGCGCAAGTAATTACGATGAGGCACGTCATAAAAAAGTGGCCCTCTTTATCGTGGATCAAATGTTAGTCTAAGCTTTACAGCGATGTAAATACACAATTGACTACATACGTGAGAACTTAAGTGCAACAGAAGGCGTCAACAAACAGGTAAGCACCATATACGCACCCAATACTGCAAGCTTATATGTACAAAATATTTCTACAGTTCCGCCTTCCATAATACACACATACCTTTGAGTGGTGACAGGTTGCTCAAGAAAGGGTACACAGCAGCGGGTCGCAGGTTGACGGCCAAATTGAAGGCTTTTCTCAGGCCCAAAAGGGCGATTTTCTCGGCATCCTTCCACTTTGGAACATGCTGTTGATCCACTGGTCCTCCAACACATCCAAAAAGGATAGCCGAACTGTTCCGGCATAGCTCTAGTGTGGCTTCGGGCAGGTGCTGTCCATGCTTCTCGTATGCGATGCCTCCAACATCCGCGTGTGTGAACTCAAAACTGTGGCCGTACAGCTCAGTGATCTTGCCGAGTACATCGATAGCTCGGTCGCAAATCTCTGGACCTACGCCGTCTCCGGGGAGAACTGCGATCCTGTGCGTGGCTGAGCCTGGCATCTCTATAGTATATGGGAAGTGCTTAGTGCGAGTATGACTTCAAATTTACGGCCTGACATCATTTATTTATCAGCCGATATTTTACACATACTTTTTTGGTCGACATTTCAATGGCAAAAGCCAAAACTGACGTCTGACAATCAATAAATACAACACGGTGACAGAAATTCTCGATGTTTTTATATTTTTGTCGTTGGACTGATGAGAGTCCGAGTCACAAGTCCGAGCGTCCCTCTAATCTAGCACGAGAAGTAAAAACCAAAATATAGAGAGAACAATGAACATTCGAGCAAGGTAGATCCATCTTCATACATGACCCTCTGGAAGTCTCCCCGGGTTTTCAGTGCGAAACCCATCTCCAAGTCTTTCCACACTGGGAAAATAAAATTCCAATTCGAAATCCCCTGGAACAGACCTTCTGAGGGTCAGGCTTTATATAATTTTGTGCAGATAAAAAGTGGTTTGAACCATTTGGTTACGATTTGGAAATGATTTGGTTATGATTTGGTTATGATTATCAATTCTGGTTATGATTTTGGTTATGATTGTCAATTCATCCACTGTAAAGTAACATAGTAGCCGTTGTTTGAAGGCGTCCATTTTTTATGCCCTTTTCGGACAATATTCGCACGTGCGGAGATACTAAACCCCTATCTCTCGACAGGGTACTAATTTTATGAGATCTACCTCGACTCCTTCCAGACTTGCAAATTGTCCTGCTGTCTAGCTAAATACGTGAATAAGCACATTCCACCCATGGCCGTAATTTAACTTCATATTGCACACTTTTAGAACAATTCGTCTCATGTAGGTCTCAAAAACGTAAACAAGATCCATTTTCAAAGAGAATATACTGACTAGGTAGGGTATATATTTTTATCAGTACGTGACTGGATCTACCTCGACCCCTTACAGACGAACAAATTATGCCATCGAAGTTCGAACCTCAATTGTAGCTATAAAATCGACAGTCCTGCCGCCTAAATAATTGTGTGACAAGGAGTACTTTTTTTTTGTCTGGATCTACCTCGACTTCTTACAGACGTGTAAATTATGCTACCGAACCTCGAACAGTTATGAAGATCAGCATTACTGTTCACTTAGCTAAATATTTGAAGTATCACACGCTAGATATGTCGGTAACTTCGAATTGATATTGCATACTTTTGAAAAAAATTCGTCTCATTTCGGTCTCGAAGACGCAAACAATCCGTTTATTTACAAGAAAATATAAAGAGTATATATGTAGGATTTCTTTAATTAGTTCGTTTTTATTAGTATGTGACTGGATCTACCTCGACTCCTTACCATAGCCTTGTTCAATTTAGAAGGCTATGTCCTTACAGACACACAAATTATGTCTTGACTTTTTTTTCTCTATTTCGCGCCGTCAGCGCTTTCTATTTTTCGGACTATTCTACACCGTAGCTTTTAAATAATCCTATTTCTGGTGTGAGCGTGAATCGCGCCCGATTCGGATCCAGAGAGCATTCTTTCCTCTCTCATGTTGCAGTCCTGACGCAGTAAACTCAAATCATAAGTTGAGCAAGCTCATCTGCGCTCGGCGCGGTGAATTTCTCATCTCGGCCAATCCGGCGCGTCCCTTGGCTTGACTGGAGACCTTTAACGCCGGAGTTGACATCGACCAGTCGTCGTGTGATAGGCGACGTTCCCCGTATATAGCCCACATGGTAAACGACAATCTACGGTCAGTATTTTCCTCTGTGGTCCATCTTGATATACTCAAGCCACCAAAGGCTCTCCTACTGAATTTGTAAGCGATACACATGCAGATTCCGACTCCGCTACAAGCTTTTTATCAAAATCAACTACTGACACTGCTTCGCTTGAAGCGTTCGCGGGACACAGAGAGATTTGCTGAGATTTTCCGATCGGAGTACCAGTACCACTCACGCCCTTTGTTTCTCCAGGTGCACTGGTCTGCTTGGCGATGGGTTGAGCTTGAGCCGGGACAAATCCTGGTACATGGGGAGCCATAACATGGGGTGGCAAACATCTCAAACCAGGTCTTAGAGTCGGATCCATAGCAGGCATAGAGCCGCGCATCTGATTGATATGCTGTGCAGTTGGTCGGTGAGCTTGCATTGAAAATTGTCGCATTACTTCGACGTTGCCAGCTAAATTGCTCATTGAAATAGGAGTGCCGCCCGATGGCATCAGTGGAACACCGGGTCCTCCAAAACCCACAGGGGTGTACGCGGGAAGATTGAGTTGCAGAATAGCAGCCACATTGGGTGGGAGAACACCGTTGTTACTAGCTACCAGTTCAGCAATAAGAGCACCGTTGCACCGACCTAATTAGATAAACAATATGTAGATTAGTACGGAGTGCGTCAATTAGACAGAATTGTAGAATAGTACAGGTGGGGTTGAAACTCTACCAGTCGAAAAGCTATACTGCTTAGTATCAGCGAAAAGGAAGCAGGAGGAAGTCAGTTGACGAACATACTTGTTGCGGCGAGGCGCTCATTCAACTTTTGAATGACGAGTTCGTATTGACGACATCGGTGTTCAATTCCTTTCACATATTCCTTCTTTTTCTGGCGACTCTCCTTAGCCATCTTTCGATTTTTCTCTGTAAGAGTTGAAAGTGGACATATCTTAGAATCACAACAAACTATTTTCATATCATCAGTCGCAAAATCACGAACCGAAGGAACAATATGATGTGCGGATGATCTGTGCATACAGAAAGAATCCTCCACATACCAAGTTTAGCCTCCAGCTTCTCCAGATCGTTTTTAGATAACTGAGTACCCATAATCTGAGCAGCCTGCAGCTCTCCCTGTTTCAAACGCTTGCCACCAGATCCTACTGTATCAGTTCCTTCCAAGCTCAACCTACCCTTAGAGCTTGTGTCCTCCAGTCCTGTGAAGTTGGTCAGGCCAGTCATGGTGCTGGCCATACTGCCGAGTTTCTGACTGGCATTGCTGGAGCATTCGTCAGTGGACGCCGACGGATCCAGACACAGATCCATATCCGATGTCGATAAAGAGAAGTCAGTACCTGCATACTCGAATGCCCCGAAGTCGAGACTTTCAGCAGTAGGCAGTGTCTTGAGTTGCATTGGCGCATTCGGTGCGCTTGGACTGGAACTTGTACTCGCCAAGGTGCTAGGGTTTGTAAACTCGCCAAGTGACTCAAGAGGATTCTGCTGTTGCGCTTGCTGATGTTCACTCAACTGCATTGCCTGCCTAACGGCTGCGACAGTTATGCGATTGGCACGCCTGCGACCGCGATGGCGTACGGGCCCGCCCACCCTACCGAGAGCGCTCTGAGTCAAAGGCTGCGTAGCACTGGTGCTGGCGCGCATTGTACTAGTACCATCAATTAAACCTTCAGTTGTGTTGGTATTTTCTGCGGTGATGTCTGCCGGTGCGAGCGACACAACTTCGTCTGAAGGACTCTGTACACTCAATGTACTCAAGGAAGCTGTTTCAGGAGACCAATTGACACTGCTTTGGATAGACTCCAATGACGGAAGACCCGCCGCAGTTTGGACTGGTGAGCTGAACGAAGTGACATCGTCTAACAGTCCATCGTCCACTTGTGTGTTCGACTGTGTATCGAAGATATCTGAAGCGAGATTCACGTCTGCGTCGGCCGCAGCGTAAAAAGCATCATCCAGCCAGTTCCTGTATCCGATAAAGCGTCGTAAATGGCATGAGATTTAATAAACCTACGGAAACAAAGCAGCAAGCGTACACAAACGAAACAAATGTGTTGGTTGGAATAATACATACACAAAAGAAGGTGCAAAATTCGAGTATACAGTATGTCGTAAATAGCACATACGGCCACCTAAAAGAAGAATGATCTCGAAAAGCGTGTCTGCATTTCAATATCTATTTTTGTAGCATCAAGGCTTCCCAATACTCGATAAGATAACCGTTGCACTATACAACTGATCAGGTGCGACTAACACAAATAAATTCAACGACAAAAACACAGCTCTTCAGAAAGAAAGAAATAGCATAAGATGATAGCTAAAAGTAGAAACAAGGCGCAATATGTGCAGCAGCTAAACCAATTGAAGAATGAAGAAGCTAAGCAAGTCAAACTTGTCGACACCTACGTACCGCATATCACGTAAATAAACAGCAAGCGAAACGATCTAAAAAAAATCGCAATTACACGAGGTATGAATATTTCGAGTAGCTGAACTTACGCAGAGTCCAGAAGCCCAATATTATCATTCACGTCGATATCCAAAAGAAGCTCATTCAAATTGAATTTGGAGAACAAGTCTTCTGAGATCACCATGGTTCCACAGTTCTTGATTGGGTATTGATATGGGAAGATCAGCTATTAATGTTAATAAATGGGAGGATGTAAAGCTGAAGTAGTTATGGTGTTATTTCGTATAAGTATGCGATGTGTACTCTACATCAATTTATGCCAGCTTCGTGTGCGTGCAAAACTGCTTTTGTGTCAAAACTCAAAACAAGATTTTGCAAATGCAGAATGCCAGCCTGTTGTCTACTCTAAAAGTTCCAACTCTGCAAGACTGCAATGACTCGATACTCTCTCGGTAGTGCGGACAGCTCACACTTGACAGTATAGATGGTAGGTGGTTTTTATCTTACTCTAAACCCATAGAAAAACTTGGATCAGTGAGTACTGGTTATTTTTCGATTCTTGGGCCCTGGGCCCAGGCCCCAAGGCCCAAGGAGGTGTACACCCTACAGTCTACACTCTACTAATCTACAGTCGAAAACACAGTCCGGACTCTTCAGTCTGGAGTCTGGACGGGGTAAATATTTAAAAATAGAGATGGGTCACAGCCTCAGCCCTCACAGGGTTGGTCTTGCTTTCTCTGTGATGAGTCTTGTGACTCTCTTGCGTGTGTGGCAGACCAGAGTGGAGTCCACTTCGGCTCGTCGTCATTGTATTTTTAGTTTGACGAAACACTGCGATGAAAAAACCATCCGAATTCCGGGTTAACTCTCTTCTAAAATTAGTTTGTAGAATAGCTGAATCAGCCTGAATATTTGACTCCGAAATTGAAAACTTGGAATTGTTTCAAATTCAAAGAAAATAATATTACTGGATGAAAAAGTTAGTATCCAATAGTTACTTTTCAGGATTTTAAATGGAGTCGAAAACAGCATGTGCGTCGCTTTCAAAAAATGCTCTCATTTTATTGTGGATTGTGACACCTTCCCTGTGTTATTTTAGATATGTCATAACTCATATGTGTTGACGAATTTTGAGTAAATAGCAGATACACAGATAACAGAATACGACTCACCGGAAACCGAGGTCCGAGTCACCACTGTTAGAGTCAACAGTCAACTGTTGACTAGTGTCAGTGTGGCCGTGACCAGTGAGTTCAGTGAGTCGACTACTGACCCCGCCACGACCAGAATCACCAGACTGAAGACTGATGAGTTACTTTCTGGCTCACTGAGCACACAGCACAGCACTCAGCACTGTTAGCAGTGAGTCAGCAGTCAGCGCTGTCAGTAACTCAGAACCAACGCTACTCAGCACTCAGCAGTTAGCAGACTCAGCTCTCGGCAGTATTACCTGTCACTGAGTAAATGAGACTTTGAGTCACTGGACTCACTGCAAACTGCAGACGGGCGAGTGGCGACAGCAGTCAGCAGAGTGCAGAGGAAGACTGCTATGAGACACACACAGCCAATGCAGGTCGCAGTGCCCCGAGGCCCTCGAGGGCCCCGACATGATGCCGATGGGTCTGAGACTCTGAGCAACTGCGGCAGTGCCGGACTGCCGGGCTGTGCAGCATAAGCAGTTAAAAGCACAACTGTTGAATACTTGAACTACATATACATGTTTTTTTTTATTAATAAAAACAAATACACGCAGTTTGCACTCTGCACTCTGTACTGAGTTTTTATACTCTACACTCTGCAGTCTGCAGTCTGCAGGCTATTTACAGTTTTACACTGTAACTCTGCACTGAGCACTCTGTAGTCAAAGTCTGGGACATTGGGACACTACTGGGGGGACTGGGCCACTGGGGTGAGGGGTCTGCTATTTATTTGATGTTCTGGCTGGGGCCCTGGGCCTGGGGGCTGGGGTTGTGAACTTCAAAACTTATCTTCTCTCGTGTATGTGAGCCTGTGAGGCGTGCCCTAGCGGACTGGCCCCTGGCCCCTGCGGGGTCTGCACTCTGCAGTTCTGCTAAATATTAAAATATGCGCCTAGACTAATAGAGTAAATCTCTCTCTTCTAATAGAGTAGAGGGTGGGGGTCTACACTACACTCTGGGCCTTGAACCCCTACTAGCTAGAGCTACTGAGTACTAGCCCCTCCCTCTCTCTAGTAGTAGAGAGAGAGTAGTCCCTCTAGCTCCTGGCCCGTGCCCCCTGTCCCCTGGGCCAGGGGCCCTGCCCTGGGCCTCCTGTTGTCTGTACCTACTCTCTACAGTCTACAGTGACACTAACTCTCGCAGTCTCGCACAGTATTCATAAGTATAAAAAAAACCAAAAGTGTAGTAGCAGCTAGGACTAGGAGTAACATTAAAAAAACTATTCATTACTAGGTACATAATCTCTGTCAGACCCTGCCAGCCTAGGTATTTACTATTTACATATGTACCGAACCGGAGATTTCAGCTGTCAACCTGTGACATCTGATAGCGGCTTGAGCCCCTCGGCAGCGCACGGCCCCCGTGAACGGCGAACTGTAGTTAGGAGCAAAGTAGTAGGATATAGTCTAAGTCTCTTATAAGCTATAGAGGTAGGCCCCTTTTGCTACCGTAAAAAAATCAGACTAATAAACCTGTTTTGAAGCTCCTTCGTCCTGCCAAGTGGCCTAGCCGTACAATTAGTCTGATGTTATTGGCCACTTTACGGTAGCAAAAAGCGTCTACCTTGCCTACAGGAAGATGCTTCACCGCTACAACACACGCCGCCTCTCCTGCTCTCAGGCACTCTTTCAAGAAGCCGGCGGGAAACCCATATGCGACCCCCGTATTCACGGTTATACTATCAACGGCATCGATCGCCTCTGGCCGGCCATGTACCGCGGTTCCAAGTTTAACCTGGCGCAGCGACAGTATCATATCACTGACCAGGAAACCATGGAACTGGCGTTCTAGGTTTC
>NW_014039013.1:0-13869 GCF_001186125.1 Sphaeroforma arctica JP610 | reverse complement strand
TATATATATATAGTACATATATATATATATACATATATATATATATATTTATATATACATATATGTATATATGTATATATATGTATATATAATTATACAATAATATATTTATTATAGGAAGTATATATATATATATATTTACGATACGCGTGTGTATATACAACTATGTATATATTGATATGATGTGTATGTGCACATATATACATGGAGATATTTGAAATACATATGGTAAGTATATGTATATATATATACATTGTAAATAAATCAATATATATATATATATTGTAAATATATTTATATATATATATTGTAAATATATTTATATATATATGTCATATATAACAATTGTACACATTATATTTAGGAGTTCCGAGTTTATCTTTATCCAAATATAGGACATACCCAGCCATAATTCAAACTTCAACTAGCATCGTTTGTCATGTGGTATAAGTACGAAACTGTTGCAACTAAATCTGTCCTGGCGCGAGATAATGGTATTAGCGTGTGGCAATTCAAATACGACGACTTGAAAGAACTACTATTTAATTTAATCTACTATTTAATCTAATCTATATTTTCATCGGTTTACTCAGTCTCCCCAAACATAAACGCATGTATTAGGTTGAGTGAGTTCTCGGGCTGGTCCATGGGCACCATATGACCGGCATTGTGCACCTGTACAAAGGATAAGGGCCCCACTCTGCGAACAAAGCCGGCAAGCTCGTCGTTTGCTATCCACGGCTTATCCTCTGCAGCGAGGAAGTCCTCTTGTCCAACCCAGGGCACTGAGCGGGCAAAGGCCTTGACGCCTAGGTAGTTGACTGAGAAGTCCATATCACCGGCGTACAGCTGTGTTTGGAAGAATTATAATAGCGGGTTAGTCAACCGAGTCAGTCTTTGCTAATACAACAATGGATGGGAAAACGGTATATGTATATATAGGAAGCACTCGAATACACACGTATACATACCATCACGGGGATATCGGCATCTAGCAGCATAGTCACATTGGGTGTGAAACTCAGCATCCACTCGTGCATGAAGTGTTGGTGGACCTCCATGTTGCATGGCTCCCACGTCTTGTCCACACCCAGAATAGCCTGGTTGTCTTTGTTGTTCAGGAACGTGGTGAGCGGACTCATATCGTACGCCATGGGTCCCACACTCATTTTACGGACGTCGTACTGATTAAGACCGGCTTTCTGGATGGGCGCCATGAAGAGACCGTTGCAGAAGTTGCTAGACTTCTCACAGATATCCGTATCGTGTGTTTGCTGGCACTGAATGATCTGGCGAGTGCACTCCGGGGCCATCTTCTCCATGTGTGCAAGTTCATCATCGCTGGTCAATGGCTTGTTTAGCGGGTTGTGCTTGTAGAAGTTGAGATACTCGGGGACTTGTACCACACCGTTGGTTAGTCCGTTACCCACCGCAATACCAGCCAGGTTGATATGCTTGCCTAGACGCAAGATATTGTGCCTGTGAATAGCCGCGCCCACAGCCGGGACGTAGTGTCCACCATAACTCTCGCCCATGATGAAGAGCCTGTTATCCCTTAAGTTTTCATTCGAGCCCAAGAAATCCTCCACAAATGTGTGCATCTGACGACCAATCTCTGTTTCAGAGCGAGCCGTCTCGGGTCCACTGCTGAAGCCAACTCCAGCTGGTTGGTCCATGAAGACGACAGTTGCGTTCCTGTTCCAAGCCCAATCGTTGTTGACGGTGCTCTTACCATCCTTTGTGATTGTGCAAGGCCCTTGCTCCATGAACAGAGCTACGCCACTCGAACACCCAGGGCCACCCGACAGCCAGAAAATGATGGGATCTGTGCATGTGAAGGAAGTAAAATTACACATAAGCAGGCGAAGGAAATAGCTGTATGAATGAACAGCTGTCAATACGCATTGAAAGAACGGGCAACGACTTCAGCAAATCTGATAGAAAGCTCGCAATACATTATTGATCAATCACCATGCATAGCGGTATACATGCATATTTGTTTACATGCATATTTACAAATTATATCACATAAACAAACGTACACATAAACTCGTGCAGTGATTACCGTCGTAGCAAATACAATAGGCACAATTTAGCTATATGACTTTGAGCAGGGCACTCATATTCTCACTTGGTCTTCTACCGCTCAGCTACGAAGCAGTCATACACAGATATACGAACCAAGTAGACCCACCAGGTTGTGCATTCTCACAAGTATGTGTCACACGCACCAACAAGTACATACAACAAATCATGCTCTTTGAAGTCGAGAAATACGCAAGTGCATTGTTCCCCGTATATCCGCAATTAACAATAACAATACAATGCACCAATCAACAATATCCCTGAACTACGTTGTGAATAGTGTAGAGGCAAACATACGCCACGAAACAGATACTACTAGTATGCAGATTACTATAGACACTTCTTCACCTCTGCATAGATACTAGAAGACCTACCATTGTATGAGGCAATGGTATTCTTTTTGTCTCAATAATGAACTTACAGAAACACATACATACCGTTGGCAGGATCATTCAAACTTGGGAAGACCCAGTAGAAGTACTCCTTGTTGTCTCCAATGGGGTAAAATCCAGCCAGGGATTCGATATCGCCACAAAATCCAGCTGGTATGACCTTACTTTTCTTCTTGTCTGTTGGGTGGATGATCACGATGTGCTCCCTAGGATCTGTCACGATGATCGAATCGGCTGGTTTTAGCTGCACATACGTCTTGGGTGTCTCGGTTGCCTCTGGCTGCGCTTGGACTACCTCAGGAATACCTTCGAACATCTCGACAAGGGACTGGAACCTCAGGGTAGATGCGTGTGCATGACCGACGACGGCTACCGCGGCGGCTAAGATTGTCGTAATTTTAAGCATGATAATAACGAGCTTAACTTCCGAGGTGTTTCACTGTAGTGCAAACTGTGTGTGCAGAATAGACTGAAAAAATCGAGTTATATAGAAATTCCGTCACGTGGAGTCGTGGAATCTTTTTGTACAATACACCGAAATTTATGAAAATCATGTGCGGAACAGAAGATTCACGATTGTCAATTTCACAACAATTCTGAATTTTCATGATGCCGGGCGAAAGACTGAAAGTTTTAGAAACCAGTTTCCAAACTTCCACCACCCAGCAAGGACAGTTCGTCCACAGCAACGTCTCGTAGCCAATCAATAAGAGTACAACCATACGTTAAGCCAGCCGCATGGTGTCAAGAAAATAGAATTACCCGTATCACGGCCGACGGCCATCGATACAAAGTATGACTCATGAATAAAACCCCAACCTTGATTCACATATTGTGCCAGGATTCGCTGAATTTTAAAATCGTGGGGATTTTTAGGGAGCTGAGGCCTAAGAGTACTACTACAACTCCGATTCCATCATTTGATATTTTATATTTGATATTTCTTTTTATGTGACTAGTAAATAAGTAGACAGTGCATCATACTGTGTAGTATGTACTGTGTAGGCATGACAAATTCCAGTATAAAGTATATACTCTGTTTTCAGTATCAACGACGCTAAGCCAATCGCTACACGGCGATAGCCCACTATCGGGTCATTAAATCAATAGGGATATGAATAAACTGCCAGAGGAGACTAGGGAGAGTATACTTGCGACAATAACGGCTTTTTTTAGAACCAGGCTTTTTATTTCTTTCACGAGAAATGGCGGTTCGGATGTTCTACGGTCCCTCTCTCAAGCAACTACTCTCTCTCTCAACTACTACTCTAGAGAGAGAGTAGAGAGAGAGAGAGAGACTCCCTTTTTAGTTTTTTTGATGCATTTTGCCATAGACTTCTGAAAATTATATACATTTCAGAAGGCTATGATTTTGCACGTTTATATTTTGTAATCCGACCTATAAAATCCCCAAACGAACAACATCAATAAAGCCGTTGTTCGTTGTCTTTCATGAGTCATCACTCATATCAACCCTTCTTGAAGTCCATAATAATATTAGCAAATATTTTGTTAAATATATATATATATATATGTATGTATGTAAATAATGAAAGTAAATAGAAATATTTAGTCTATTTATTTACATCACGATTTATAGGCTCTTATTTCTTTTTCAAAATACAAAAAGCTATATATAAAAAAGAAATAAACATTTTTTTAATAATTCCTCTGGTGTTCGCATTTCTGTTTTTCATTCTTTCGATAAAATACAACGCAGCAAGTAAATAAGGAGAGGGGGAGGAGAGAGAGACTCTCTCAGCGGAACGTGAGAGAAAAACAATACAGAAGACACTTTTTGAACACTACCGTTTTATAATTTTTGTATATTTTTCGGATTTTGAAATCTATCCACATATGTTGCATTTTTTTTTGATACTGTCTTTTAAAGTACGCGGGTTCTATTCTGTAACACTTTGAAAAAATATTTTCTTTTAGTGACACGCTCATCGCAGGATCGCAGCTCATCGACGCAACTCTCTTGGGATTACAATATAGCGTTGTAGAGTTTCATCAAATCTATTCTGGAAAGAATGCTGATATGAGGGCGTAACTTTAAATGCATCAATACTTCGCGCAACAACGTTTGCAACCTTGAAGGATTTACCTTTCCTTTTTTGCAAGCGTATCTTATCCTCCCACTCAATCGTTAAGGTAGGCACAATATAATTTGCAACACGAATGCAATTTTTGAACTTTCGGGTTGAAACCGTTCCTCTTACGGACGACATGGACCATTTGATTTCGATGTCGGCAAATCTTGTATTTTGGTAAGTCTCAAGATAAAATTTACAATCCTCAATGGCATCTATAAGTATACGGTTGGTTTCGACATACTCCAATTCCAGCACGGGGAATATGCACGAAAACATAGAGCGGAACTTTTTGGTAGCCGCTTGCTTGTGCCGTCTACGAATCGCCCTGTGGTATTCGGCAAAAAAGCCATTCACGGCTCGCAATACTTCTAAGTAATCATGCAAGCTGATCACTCCTCGCATTTGCTTGGGAAAAGACAGCTCGAAATTGGATAACGCGGAATGATCGAGAGTCGAACGGCTATCCATGCGGAGCGTAAAAGTGATTTTTTGAACATTCATTTTAGAAGTTGTTACATATCCTTTCGAGGCCGATACGAATATTGTCACATCGAAAGCTTTTTATTTATATTTATACGTTCACGAGGTATAGAAAAGCTTCAAAGTAATGTACTTGGCTCCAGAACAACGAACTAACACAATTTAGTTGGGAAACATTTTAACACAAGTACATTCATTAGTTTAACCATGTAGCGATTTTTCGAAGGTCTAAAAAATAGGCAAATGAGAAGTTGAAGTTTTCAAAACAGGGTATAAAAGTGTATAAATGTTCCGCATTCTACATTTTTAACGCGGTCGAAGAATAATTTAGAAGTCCTAATTAATAGAAACTGCGCGCTTTTGCCTTTTCTATTGTATTTTTAATTTATAAAAAAAGATAAGAAAATTATAATATGTATTTACATATGTACTGTCAGAGTGTCAGTACAAACTGCAAAGTCCAAACTAGATCGTTTTTTTTAAACAACAACAAATAGTTAAAAATAAATACCCAGACTTAAAAGAGTAAAGAACCGAATAAAGGAATTTACTCTAGAGTAAGTTAGTTACTTTTCATAGAAAGCAAGTGGCTAATATATTTCAATAATTTCATGTTTAATATTTTTTAATTTAAATAGCTTACGTGCATATAAGTCCTTTTGTTTAAAAAAAAGGGGCCGTATTGCCGCAGGCCCTCAGAGGCTCAGGCCTCAGCCCGAGTACGCCACTTTTCTCTACTAGAGACTCTAGCTAGAGAGAGGGGGACTATTTTTTTTTAAAGTAGAAGGCGATACATAGTGGTAGCCTCTGGTAGGCACACAGCTGTACACTCCCTACACTGCATATACCCTGTAGTCACCGCGAACCAAGTCTCACAAGGCACAACTTAAAACTCACAGGACACAGAGTCACAGTCTCACAGACTAGCAGAGTCGCACTCGCCCGTTTGTATCAGGCTCTCTCTCTCTCTTGCAGTCTTGCTGATATCTCTTGCTGTTATGTTGTGTATTTGATTTATGAGTGTGAAGTGTGAATTGTGAAGCGAGAGCAGTTGAACATTGTACAATGGTCAACCCCGTGCAGTCTCCAAGACCCCATCTCAATGTCGACACACACACTCTCTCGTCGAGTGGACTCGACAGAAACGGGAAACCTGCTTTCCAGCTCCTGCCTCCTGCCTCCGGGGCTCTCCCCTAGTGACACAGGCAACTGACAACTCACGGAGCCACAACTCACAACTCACAACTCGCAAGCCATCTCACATTGACATTTCACATTTCACAAGAAGTGAAAGTCACAAGTCTCATCTGTATTATTAATTATATTTATTTAGGGCTATGTGGTATGTCTCAACAGTCAACAATCAACAGTCAACTCTCATCATTGTCAAGTGTCAACAGTCAACAGTCGACACAGTTTCAAACAGTTTTACAACTTTAAAAAAAAACACTTTTATATCAGTAGACAGTATGTAGGCATAGTCCCTACTAAATACGTACTCCATACTCCGTAGACACAAAATAAATATATAATGCGTACGTTTCATTCCCCCAAAATTGCCGGCTAGTTGGAGTAATTTTTATTAAATGACAACTCTCAGGACTCGGGCTCTCATAGTCTCAATTATTTACAGTAGTACATAAATATTTACAATAATTCTAAATATATAGTAGAGATAATCTCTAGTCTCTACTACTAGTAGAGAGAGTGAGACAGAGAGACTCAGAGAGACTCAGAGAGACTGATTGACAAAGAGAGGCAGAGAGTCTGCGAGACTGACTCTAACTCTCCCTACTATTTAGTAGTCCTACTACTAGTAGAGAGAGAGAGACTAAACTAGAGAGAGAGAGAGACTAAACTAGAGAGAGAGTGAGAGATATGTGAGACAAAATACAGAGATGTACCTCCATACATATTTTTATAGAAGTAATAATGAAAATGAAATTTCGTATCTAATAGTGTATTTACTATATTGGTTTATTTGCAAATCAAGAATAAATTAAAATAAATACTGTACTGTCCGTATTTACAAAAATAATTTTACTGTATTTACTTTTGTTTTTCATCTAAAAGGAAACCACATGATTCGGTCTTTTATTTAAATATGCCACTGACTGACTGACGCGTTCGACGAAACTCGTTTTAACTGCATTCCGTGCGCCCGCTTATAGCATCGTGAATTTAAATAAAGTACGTAGCAGGACATTTTGTCTGTATGTGTTATATTTATTGCTACGTGTTGGCTCTATAAACTTTTCAAAATACGAACGAATCTGAAAACAATATTGGCACGCGGATCAAAGCGACACCACACTAGGCAAACAAATATGCTAAGGCGTGATCGCATCCATGCCGCGTATACATCAATGTATTTCCAGACCACTATCACATCGTGCATAAACAAACTATTATATCATGGCGCGATCAATTAATCGATATCTCGCGAGAATGAATGTGAACTATCCCGTGTACTTCCGTCCTATACCAATATCTGATTAGAAATTTAATGCATGCACACCTCGACTTATGCACTGTTGTCAGTAAGCTACAGTGCACTATGCGACGCAAAGACAACAGAAGTAATCATGATTGAATTACCTCTAGCCACACCACTGTACCACATACACAGAGAGAGAGAGATATGTCAACATTCATTGCAAACTGTTCTATGTTCTACCAGCCACCAACGTTGAATGCCACTTTTCCTTGTGCGCGCCTCGATTGCAACATCTTGTATCCAGCCGTTAACCCCTCTTGATCAAAGCTATACACTGGGTCGTGCACAGGTGGTTTTAGACCAGGTCCGCATATCTGAAAAATATTTTCGAGCGTTGTTTTCGCGTCAGTGTTGTCCGTGAGTAAGAGTTTCATGCCTTTTGCTTCCCAACGTATGAACTTTCGAACCCACGAAGTCGGAGGACCATTAAGAGCCACGATCTGACCTTCATCCTTCAGCACTTTAAACGACTCCTCAAAGTAATTCTCACCGCCGCCAGACGACGAGGCACAATCGTACACCACATCAAAATGCTTCGCCCCGTACTTGTCTAATATATTTTCTGATTTGTAGTCACAGATGTCCGTAGCTCCCAGTCCCCGCACAAAATCGGCGTTCTTCCCACTGCACACACCCACCACATCCTTGGCACCCATGTGTTTAGCCAGAATCACGCCGGCCGAGCCACAACCACCTGACGCTCCGATAACAAGCACTGTCTTGTCTTTCAAATCGAAATCGCAGTAGTTCTTGTATGCCTGATAAGAAGTCACAAACGCAAGCGGCATGGCCGCTGCCTGGGCCCAGGTAAGATATGCGGGCTTTTTAGCCAAGTGCGTCGCATCGCAAAGAGAGTATTCTGCAATAGCTGACTTGGTATTGCCAAATACCTGATCTCCAGGTTTGTAAAGAGGGGACTCAGAGGTTTCCACGATACCTATAAAAATCAGTTAAGATACAAAATTGGGAAAAGCTGTTTAAGCGCAAGAACTGGTAAAGCTGTGCTAAAGCGGCGTAGTCTGACAAGAGAGCGATCTTATACCACATCAACAAATACTCCAAGGTAGCAACATAGAAAAATATAATATGCAAGAATCTGTACGAGAAAGACATGACGAAAGTGAAATTATTCGACAATCATCATCTTCTCATTAAAATTGAGTTACTCAGCTCTAACAACTATAATTCTACACCATAAGGGATACACACAGGTATCAGGCATTGCACATGATGTCACAAGAACGAGGGGTAAAGAAAATGCAGATAAATACCCAAACGATTCCAAGTGAGCGGCAGTGAAATATTCATCGAGACAAAAGACAGACACGATAGTCGATTACAAAACCCGAATACACCCAAATCTACAGGTGCCCCTGTCTTTTGGGGTCTAAAATATGACTATAAAGACTGGTATTATTGGGGCTTAAAGTTTCTTCCGGGGTTAAGTGCTAGCCTTCTTAATATGATGTAGAAATCATATTTTACCTCACAAGAACAAGAAAATCGACGGCAACAACTTATGTGTGCTACAGCGTGTCAATCTATATGTAGGCATGCCTATTGATTGATCAATACTAAACTGCAGGAATGCTTATATTGGACTGAAAACGCGCTATGTACAAGCTTACGTACTACAAGCAAACGCAATACGAGCAGAACAACCGCACGTGGAAGATGCCTCACTTAGGAACGTCACATAAGATTAGCCATACTAAATTCACCCTGGGTTGAGTCGAAGAGTGCATATACAACAATAAATAAGGCAACTATACTTGGCACGTAGTCGTCAAAAGGTACAGGACGTGGACAAATTTACGAAACATTTTAAATATTAAAGGCTGCCAAACATCCTACTGCGAGCAGTACAGTACAAGCACATTGCTTCCCGCTAAATTGTATATCGCCGCAACCTAAAACAGGGCAATCACGTCAACAGTGAAGTGTCTAAACACAATATAACTCACTACAGGTCGTATTGCCCATACCAGACTATACTGCACGAGAATATTCGAATTGCATTGCTTTAATCACTGCTGAACGATAATACTTACTCCGGGCCAGAGCAGGAAACATTCCAAACACAGCGAGCGGATTAGAATACACATCCTCAAATGAATGCTCCACGACAGGCTTCGCCAAGTCCCTATATATCAGGGATTGACAATACATCAACATGAACAATACAAAATTCACCCAATCAAACTTACCAGCCACATCAAAGCCCATAGGAATACCTCCCATAATGAAATGGGGCAGTTTGTAGTCTACCGGGTTGCAGCATGCAGCCATCACTTTGACGACCACGTAGCCTTTCGAGGCCGTTGGTTTGGGTAGATCGCCAAAGCGTGTGAGTCCATCGGGTCCGCGTGAATCGCGAATACAAGCCTTCATAGTCGTCATGATCGCTGAGTCAGTGTGCTTGTCTTTGCTATTGTTGAGTGTATGTGTTTGTTTAAATGTATGTGGGATATATAATACATTCTAACAATATTCCGTAATCTGTGAATGCAAGCTTGCAAGCAAGCATGTATTATCCTTAAATACGCGTTTAATACATATACATTCATACATACATACATAAATTTAGTATTAAAAAGTATATCAAATCTCATTACGTTCTTGTAGTTTAGTGTATACGTTTAACGTCAAGCTGTAAATTTGATATTATTTGTATATAAAAAAAGGTGGGAAGAGCGCAATGGGTTCTTAAACAAGTTCTAACCTTTTTATTGTTTAAATGTATTATATGAGGAAATGGTTGTTAAATATTGCACCTCAGAACCCAACAATTACACCCATGTCTTAAATAGACGATCCCACCAAAGTAAATAAACGTTCAACGTGCACTTGAAAGTATATATTGATTGTTCCGTGTTCTAAAACGTCAATCGGAAAATATTTATAAGTCTCTTTTATTATAATACACGTACAATTTAAGTGAACTATGTAAATATGTACCTTTTTTATAGAAATAATAATAAAAATTATATGTGCGTGTATTTATACAGGAAAGTTCTGGAAATCACAGCAAAAACATAGGTTTATTGCATGACTACCCTTAGGTTTATAGTCTGGCTCTGTCGTCATCGGTTTTTCCGTGAGATTTCTATCTGTCCTATCATCATGTGGTAAAATATTATATCATCATGTGGTAAAATATTAAAAATCTGTCAACACCAACACCGATGAGGTTGTTGTTTTTTTGACACAGTTTGCATTGAACACATACGTACGGATTATACTGTATCGACTATGTCATGTACGCATTAACTTGAAATTGACTATTTAAAACATGAAATATGAATTAACTGTATAGTAACTTAGAAAGAAAGTCGTCCCTTCTAACCTATAGTTTAGTTAAATATATCATTGGATGTGACGGATTGCACAAGCGTGTGATAGTTTGCACTTCGTGTGGATGCCCCATCTGATCCTGACTTGCATAAACGGTCAATTTACTGAACGTTTATCGAAGTCAAGCTATAAGTGCGCATTGTACTAGAAATCCAGTATGTTGCGACTCAGTCTCTCCCAAGGAAGGGCACACACACATATATGTCCAGATCGCATTGCATTTTCTCAAGTAGATAGGCACGTGCACACATTGCTTCGAAGCAGTATATATAGTGCAGCATATGTTTCTCAACGCCTATATAGCACACGCAGACGCAGACGTGCTGTTGAAACATGGTTGAAGGATGTACCTGAACATAGAAAGGAAGCTCTGGAATTTGAACGACTGCTGGGCTTAAGAAAAGGGATAAAGCACAAAGATGCACCTCTGTTGAATGTGGAGGAATCGAAAAACCTGATGGAGATAAGGGCCAAGGTGTGTGGTGTGGTCGGCAATGAGAAGTAGGGTGGTGTATGCGAATAAGTTGCTATACTTTATGGTAAAGTGTATGTGTGAAAGTGTGTGTAAAGTGTGTGTGTGTATTTTTAGCCTGGAATCAAAACATATACCACGGGTGTGTCGTATAAATGAACGGATATTCAACGTCTGTAAATTTGCACAATTAATGATAGAGTTTTCGTTTTTCTTCCAGTGGTTGCATGAATGTAGAATGTAGTTGCCTGAACGCGTATACCATCGAACGTTTCATATACAATTGCTTTAAATTCATGTGCATAGACAGGTAAGTTTCCTTTGAGTAGAGTATCCTTCCGTGTGTTACATGCTGGTTGATCTCTTAGTCAAGCTGGCTGACTTAGCAACTAGCAGGCTGGGTTCAGTATAGTGCATCCACCTGCACTATACTTAAGTCTTGCCTTAATAACGCCCCGGGCTTGAGGCATTCCAACTACCATTATAGTTTGCCTGCACCATTCACATAGGCTGCCTTGTGTGCTTGGACCGTTACATGCGATTATATACTCTTGTGTGTAAAACCCAATACGCCACCTTGGATCAGCCTTACACTTCAACGAACAAGGACACGGAATAGATTGCACACTATATCGTGCTCGAGTGATATGACTGCACCCAGGCGCGCTTATAGTGTGTGATCTCTTTATTATAAGGAAATGGATCAAATGAGCGTGCTCTTCGTGAAGCTTTGTTTCATCGTCATAGAGAATTTTTAAATCGTCAACTCTGTTTTTGAGGACCAAAATTCGTACATAGAATGGCATTAACACCTAAGAGGTGGTTTTTGAGTAGTTATGTTTATACTCATCACAGTATCATACACTGTCTTATATATAGTGGTATCAACACCTGTGGGGTGACCTTTGCATCCATGCGTCCACACATCTGCAGTAGTTTTATCCATTCTATTGACACCCGTCATAGTCTGAGTTGATATGCATAGTCGGGCGAGTGTTTTGTCGGTCTGCGATGCGCACTTCCGCTCACTCTTTCAGTGGTACTACATGTTACCATCACCAGTTCAGTGTTTGTTGTCTACCCATATTGCACCTTTTGATCACGCTTAAAGCTACGGTTGGGCGGTCTCGACCGGTTTCGATAACCATACCAGTCTGCGATTGACTGTAGGTAGGATTTGTCCTCATAAGAAATCTCGATGTGTTATACACCACTAGTCCGCCAATTTTATGCTGTCTGTGATTGAAAGGCAGTACAGTCGTAGCAGGGTCTGCATTCGTAGACATCTCTCACTTTATCAGCGTGTCTTACCTACCCATCGTTGCCTAATACACACTCAGGGCAATGAGCGGAACATGCGAAAGTTAGAGAAGTTCAAAAAGTTGGCACCTCGACAGCAGACGAAAGCGCTGTGGTACTCAGCCAACAAGGCACCGCTGATACGCCAGAAGGTGGTAGCGAAGCAATTGCAGGATAAAATGGATGGTATGTGGTCTGTGTGTGTGTTGGTTGTGTCAGAGAAGGTGGTAGCCAAGCAATTGAAGGAAGATGGATGGTAAATGGTACGTTTGTGTGTTGGTTGTGTCAGCAGGTGGTAGCCAAGCAACTGCGTGAGAAAATGGATGGTAAATGGTCTGTGTGTGTGTTGGTTGTGTCAGAAGGTGGTAGCCAAACAACTGTATGAGAAGATGGATGGTAAATTGTCTGTGTGTGTGTTGATTATGTGTGCTGCTGTGAGGGGCTGACATGCAGCTACAGGAAAAAATGGATGGTAAATATTCCGTGTGTGTGATGATTGTGTGTACTGCTGTTTGGGGCTGACATCATGTGAATGGTGTAGCTACAACCACTTGCCTTGGCGGGTGTCTAATGTCGGCAGTGGGGTAGGTGAACGCCTGTAGACGGGCGCACGCTTGTACACGAGGCAGATACGTCTCGTTTCAGTAGGCGATAATGTTTTTATGTTATGGGTATGACGTGACCACTGAACTACCAGGCGGAAAGGGTACGTTTAGTGTCGTTAGATAGTCTCGAAGGCTGCAATATCATTCACTGATACGATGAGAATGATCATTAATCCACGTAAGCCGAAGCTTACCATAGCCGCAAGTATGAGTCTATGACACGAGGGTGTGTCCAATCATAGTTTCTTACGTATGAATTTCTAACCAACCTTGTCACAGTGTATGTAGTATATGTCGATGTGTATAACGGCGTCGCAGCCTTTGGTGTGGGGACTTTCGGTGGGTCCGATGTGTGCGTGTACTGTGTTGTCGCTGCCAATCATCTCTTCTAGCATTTTAGTGCGCACTGTACGATGGCCAATCTTAATAACCTGGTTGTATGCTAGTATCTTGCTGGCTATTATCTTACTGTGTTTGTATGCTATTATCTTCCTGTGTTTGTATGCTACTATCTTACTGTGTTTGTATGCTACTGTCTTCTTGTGTTTGTATACTACTGTCTTACTCTGTTTGTATACTATTATCTTAC
>NW_014039014.1:0-13920 GCF_001186125.1 Sphaeroforma arctica JP610 | reverse complement strand
TATAGGTATATATATTTGTATATATATATATATACCTCAAAGGATGAGTCTTGTCCTTGTGTTAATTTTCATGAGAACTTTATGGTCGTTTTTGATATCTATGGGTGTGACAAAAAATATTCTATCGTTAATTGAAAGTACCTGTGATTGAGCCCTGTTGTGTGTTGTTCTGTCCGTGATAGTTACGAAGCTATCTCTTATCGGCATTTTTCACTCCTGTTTCCTTCACTGAATTCTAACAATACGTTGTTTTCTGCATAGCACTGGTGGTAACTGTTTCACTGATTGATATGGGTACTCTTTGGTTCTATACTGGTCTCACCAATACCGCTTTTATCACTTTCATTGTACGATTCAACGGCGTCCGACGATGCTTTCTCAGCGCTTGATACATCATATAAATTACTCTCCACATTGTTCGAATCTGATATTTTGCGTTGAACTTGGGCAGTAATCTAGATGATGTGTCAGAGGCTGAAACAGCATCGTCGGACGCCGATGAATCTGGGAAGGAAAGTGATTAAATCGGTATTGGCGAGACCAGTATGGCACCAGAGCACTCACCCGAAGATACACAATCTCCGCCGCATGTATGACTGCAATTTATCTTACTACAGCATAGGGTATACACGGCAGCACAGGAAAAATTTATGAGGCTGTTATCATGTATTTAACCACAACTTTTTTTTGTTCGCACATCTTTCAATACAACAGCATAGAACAACCTCAGCTGAGTTGGCGAAGAGTGAAGCCAATGAGCTTGTTGTCACCATCAAGTACTTGGTTGCGGGTGGAGTTGCGGGGGCGGTGTCACGGACTGTTGTATCGCCGTTCGAGCGGGCCAAGATTCTCATCCAGGTAGGTTGGTCCTGAGTCCGATTTATGTCGTTATAATTATTTTTTTGGGAAGAAACAAGGGGAGCATCGGTACTGATTCTCTCAGGACATTCAAATTCGGTGACAATAGTATGGAAAGACGGATGTGACAGCTGCTCACGGACTTGCCACCGGTGGATTTTTCTATTGTATACGTCGTGCGCCAATCTTCACCTTTCTTACCGCCTGGTTTTTTATTTCCCTTTGTTTATCTCGAAAGGTGAGCGCAACGGGTAATGCGGGGGTGAGCGATACAATCAAGCGCATGTATCAGACTGATGGGTTTGCCGGGTTCTTCAAAGGGAATGGTATCAACATACTGCGAATGATCCCTTACACCGGTATACAGATCTCGGCATACGAGAGCTACAAAAGGGTGGGTTGTATTACATCGCACACCCATATTCTTAAAAATTGCAATTTTTACTTTTCATTCTGTACTTTCTGTAGCTACAGTTGTGCAAGCATCTGCACGGAAGCTCAGACCAGATTCAACTGCGCGAGCCCTTTATGGTGTCGTAATATCATATTTATGTCGCGAAGTGGGCTCTTGTCCATGTGTACATGACATCTGAATCGATTTAGTTTATTTCGAACGGTTGTCTTTTTAAATGGACTGAACTGGATGTTCCCCCGTATATATTGCCGTCCATTCCATCTCAACACGTAGCAGAACTCTTAAGTCATGGACTGAAATCGAACATATCGAACCCCTCACAGGTTTTCTCCTCCGACGAAGCTGAGCTCTCCTCACCGCTGCGACTGACCAGTGGCGCGCTCGCGGGCATGACCGCGGCTGTGCTCACTTATCCTTTAGACATCATACGCACACGCATGACGTTGTACTCCATTGCGGACACTTCGAGTGTTGTCAGTGGCACGGGGTTGGGTTCTGGCGGCGCTCTGGTGGCTCCTACAAGATATAACAGTGTGTACGACTGTGGCCAAAAAATCATGTACGAAAGTGGGGACTACGCCGGTCGGAGTGTTACAGGTTTGTGAAGAGACTGCCAATACTGTATTTAAGTTAAAAAATTATGTAGTGAGTACTGGAAGACTAGTTCTTTCAATATAGAAGTGTTGTACGTGGCGTATTCTGGAGCACTCGCTTGCTACACTCACGATTTAAACGCAGCTGGCTCACATTCTAATGTGCACAGCATCAACGTCACTGATGCAGATTTTACCTTATGTACTATCTAGCCCATTCCCGTGGGGCTGTTGGTTCTGTCAGGGGTCATTCGTATATATTTATCTATATTTATGCTTCTTTTGAGGTGACACTGGACACGGCAGAATATAAGAATTATTGCACACATTGACTGAAACTCTTGCCTGCCGCGCATCCGCACTCACAGAACTGAAAAGAAACGGCCAGAAAGGCAGCCCCGCCATGCTGTTTCGAGGCCTGACTCCCTCCATGCTAGGGGTGATGCCGTATGTGGCGCTAAATTTCGCATTGTACGAGGTGCTGAAAGTGTCCGCTGGAACCCTGAGCGGAGCAGACCCCCATGCAGAAATGGGAGTGGGTACGAGGTTGACATGTGCTGCGTTAGCTGGAGCCCTATCACAGACAGGTGTGGTCTTATTTGGATCTGCAGGATGTGAGTTTGCCGTGTCTCGAATGACTGACCGCTCGAAGAAAACCTATTCCTGTTCTTCTCACCCATTTCCTTTTTACTTCATATTTTCATTTTGTTGATGTATTGTTGTGTGAACGGCGAAACTGCGACTAATTTTAATTGCAATTCGCTTTGCAAAAGTTTGATACATGTTTTAGTTGTAGGGCTCTATCCTGGCGCCTCATGAAGCTTACCTAGCAAGGTGACATGGCAGTCTGTCAAGTGCTGAGTAGTCGAATACAATTAACCAAATTATTTGCTATATCTATTACAACAATACTCATGATCCGCACAACTTTGTTCATGTGACAGTAACGTATCCTTTGGATGTTATCAAGAGGCGAATGCAAGTGATGGAGATGAGCAGCAGTAGGTATCACTATACAGGAGTACTAGATGCTTTCAAGACCATCAAAAGATCAGGTGGGTAAATTCTATATGTAATTTATAGCTATTTGGCAGATATATAGTTTACACGCATATGGTACGACATGCCTTGTCAAATTTTCATAAATATGTAAGTGTACGTGTTCGAAGGCATGTGTGTAATATTCGTCATCTATTCTATTGTGAGTTTTCTTTCATATTTTTATACACATTTATATACGTTCTATACACATTACTTCACACGAAACTCCGCATACATTGATCCGTATATAACAAATATGTCACCACCGGTACGTTGATGGAGAAACACATCTATCAACGTGTAAGAGTACAATATAATGTATTTATATACATGAATCTATAGTATATATACATATATAAACACCAAAACGTATTCATATATAAAGGTTTTTGCATGTATAGGTTAACGTGCTTCATATAGAGCTATAAAAATCAGTGATACACAATGTATTGATCATACACATTTATATTCACTAAGCCCTTAAGATCATATGCATGTTGTTTAGAAACGTATCGTCATGCATGCATGTATAATCATGCACATATATTACGAGGTTTTTATGTATGAGTGTACGAATCAATTGTATGCATATATTTTGATGTGCTTTCACGCATATTCTTCTCTTAACATGTATTTAAGTTTACAATACAGTATGAAGTCCTACTGTTTCGCTTTGTGTGTGTTGTTTTGCGGTAATTTAAGCTTGATGTATTATATTTGTATCGTTAGGAATAAGATTGCTACCCGTTCATCGGATTCAGCTTTATATCACTCATTACGTAACAGAGCTATCTACATATCAGTGATACGAAGTATTTGACGAGTATTAGGTTAGAAAGTTTGATGTGTTGTGCATCAATTATCACATGTTCGGACTGGAGTGAAATCGTTGACTATCATGATCTACGCGATCAAGCTGTGCCTACTGAGTTTTGCATAATTTCACATTCGTTTATTCTGTCTATATTTTATTTACAGAATCATGGCGAGGCTTATATCGGGGACTACTCGCGAATTACATCAAGGTGGTGCCATCAATCACAGCCAGCTACTTCACGTACGAATACTGCAAGAGACTGTTATTAGTCTAGAAATCCATTTTCGGTGCCCAGTTACGGGTGTACGAATCTCAAATTAGTAAAATTGAATGTCAAGGCTTGACTGAGGAGTCATCGAAAGATACTACTGTGATTTGAATTGGTCAGAGTAGGTGGTCCCTATTATGGCTGCATTTGCACAGCGTCTGGTCTCATCCTGAGCGTATTTTCTACGGTTGACGTCTATGAGTGTGTGCAGTAACGGTGCTTGTTATTGCTTACTAGTGAAAGAATACTTCAAGAACTATGTTCCTTCGCATTAGACTTCAATCATACTAGTCCTATATTTTTCGGTAATATTTTAGGCAAAGACTTGCTATTTGACGAACATGTCTAGATACGCTAGTTGTTGCTAGTGCCCTTATATGATGTATGATTGTCAAATTTTATGGCGTGAATGAAAGCCATTCAGCTTTAATCGAGGAACATGAATGTCGCCAAGCGGGAATGTTGGAGTACATGATACAAATCATTTATCACTGAAAGCGTAGCTGTTGAGCCCCTATTTCTTTTATTGCTGATCAAAAATTTGTCCAACAAAGTTTTTTCTCTATATGTAGGCTTCCCCCGGAGTCTCATACTTTTTCCCAATAGTTAAAAACTATTGCCCCGCAATAACACACTTTCTGTCCCCGCGGCAACCCAGCCATGATCTATTAATATTCCGATGCCGGCGATGGACTTTCAATTCCAGCCCATTGCCATATACACTCTAATTCAAAGCTAAGTTGCTGTATGAATTGCCCCATTTGGCATGTACGAGCAAGAAAACGCTATGAAAGATATATTGCCTTGGCAATGCGATTTTATCGCTTATCTCTGCCTAAACGTCAATTGGCGAGCACTGGCTATGTGCTGGGGCAGTTGCTGAAATTATCCTCTAAATTTAAAGTAGAAGTATTTGGAGAGGGCTACTTACCGGAGTGATACGATGTACGTCGCGCGACAAAGCATATTGGGGGATCTCTCGAGTGCATATGTGTATTCGTGGATTTTATGATGAATGTGTATTGTTTTGTCTAAGCTGAAAAGAATGTTTGTCTTAGTCACATATCTACTCCCGAGAGTACATAGTATATGCCTTTAACCAGCTCATAAAATGCTATTGTGAAAGAGCATGCTAACTTTGCAGCAGCGCTGAAGCCCTCACGTTCTGGTATAAATTCGCACATGCTCAGGTGCCACGTTGGAAATGCTCGGGATAAAATATTAAAAGATTACAAAACAGCAGACATGGAAAAGTGTGCACAGCAGGTGCAGCACTGCTTACCTGATATTTGACTAGCAACAACTTTTCCCCACTCTCGACCAGAGTGTAGCAGATTCGGTAACGATACTTTTCATATCCTTAACTGGGTTATAGTATGTTGCTTAAAGCCTTATTTTCGTCACTTCCTGTGAAAGACTGTGTAAATAAACGACACATCCAACGCGAGTCAGTCACTGTGACGTTGCAGTACAGCTCCGGCAAAAAAGAGAATAAATTTGAAAACTATGTGAGCCAGAGTAACGCATTCGAAGGCCAACTTGGTACTGAAGTAGGAATATGACATGATAGGACACTCTTCACACCAAGGAAAACTAAATATACACTCGTAGTACAGTAAAAAGAATGGCGATATTGTTTCCAACTAACAAGAACAGCATGTCGCCTAAAGAAAAATATCTAATCTCAAAATGCCCTTGCGGATATACAGTTTATTCTTGGACTTCGCAAAATTATATGTGAAAAAGATTCGAATACAAGTAACAAATTTGTTGATTAATAGAGGACCAAGTCCAGATTACTCACTTGAGCGTGATTCCAATGGGCTGCTAAAAATGGATACAAAGGGTGAACGTTCACCCTGGAATGGCGGGTATGCAGAGAGGAAATTGAGACCAAAGGTAAACAATCAAATATAAGGCCACAAATGTGAAACTATTCAACTCGATAATATAATTTTAGAAGAATTCACATAGCAGAGCCGAAAATCATGGAACGCTTGCGCTTCTGAAAAGAATGTGTCTTGAGGTCACGGGTGGTTTCAAAAATTTACACGAAGCAATAAAAGCTTAAATGGGAGCAAAGTTGCAACTCCCTCTGTCCCAGACATCCCGTATTGACATGTACTTGCAGGCGCGAGGCGCCTACCTAGCTGACTAACAATAACTATCAGACGTTACACACGATCGTACATCATCCAACGCATGGGATAGGCTTTGCCAAACGCGACTTCAACTCCTGGAAAACTGAAAACAAAGAATCTGATATGCTCAGATCTCGGCATGAGATAGCACTGCAGGGAGGGAACAAACCGAACACACTTCAAACGGGCGCGACTATTGGCAAGATGTATACCTAAAGAATATATACCGGGATACGTTCCAGCTTCGATCTAGCAGAGAATCTGAAATTTGCCTAAAATTTATATATTTAAGGAGAGTTTGTGCGGATGGACATTACAAATAAGAAGCTAATCAGGCACACGACCACCCTGTCACAGGTGCAGTGTACCCTGAATGATCGAATTTAAAAGAAACACATCACATCGACATTTGATAGAAGCAAGCCGCCACCCACGCTATCCTTACAATAGCTCTCCAATTCGAATCAATTATATATGGATGCAAGAGTTCATCTCAAAGATCGGAGAGGTGGTCTTAGATGACATTCCACATATACACGGCGCGCACATACAGACTGCACTACATACAGAACAATTGTCACCCAGTGTGTGTACATCTATAGATCAAGCCATAAATGCGAACTACCTCAAAGCCACAAATACTGTGTTTTCCTACTTTTCGGTTGCAAACTGGTAGTAAGAGTACTACGGTACATAGGGTAAATAGGCGTATTAGAAAATAAGATGATCAAAAGCTCACCCCAAGGGTCGGACTTATGGTCCTAGATCATATGCCGCATATACACGGCGCACACATACACAGAACACACTACTCAGTGTGTGTGCATCTATAGATCAAACCATAGACGCAAACTGTTTCAAAGCCACAACTACTTTATATACCTACAAATTTTCTCGATTGCAAACTGGCAGTAAGAGAAATACGGTGCATAGGGTAAATAGGCAACTTGGAAAATAAGAAGTACAAGAGTTCATCCCAATGGTCGGAGAGATGGTCCTAGATGGCATGCTGCATATACACAAAGCACATATACACAGACTATACGTTATGTATAATAGAATAGTAAGCTATGAATATTCACAATTGTCACCCAGTGTGTGTGCATCTATTGATCAAACCATAGACGCGAACTCTCTCATAGCCAAAAACATATAAATATATATATATATATATATACATATAATATTCAAAATCACACACGCTCTCAGCAAGAGGGATGAGCTTGTCACGACAGTCAATCGCATTTCAAACTGTTTAATAACCAAGTATTTACCGGTCATTCCCCTGGCTCTGCCTTGATCGGTACATGGCGACTGTGCAACAGGCACAATGCGCGGTGCGACGTATTAACTCAAACCTCCTATTCATTGCAAGAACCTTGCAGAGCACACGCCCGTGTGCAAACCTGTGCGCACAGGCCATGCTCTCTGCGACGTCCTGACTCAAACCCCATATTCAATGCAAGAACTTTGCAGAGCACATGCCCGTGTGCAAACCTGTACGCACAGGCGATGCTCTCATACAGTCACGCCCATGTGCATTATACAAGTTAACCAAATGTGCTGGCACTCTCATATTTACTCTCCGATCGGTCGTCCATCACGTATACTTTACACGAACTCCAAACACACCCTCCCCGATATGTACACACAGACAACAGCTACTCTGACGTCATTTCATTTCAATAGTATCGTGCTGACGCTCGATTACCTCCGGATGATTGATTGTACGAGCCCTGATACATCACAGCCAATACACACACAATCCAAGCGCAGCAAGGGGGAAAGAACAGAGTAAAGATTGTTATAATTTGATGGAGCACACTCAACTTCACAAATCTGATAATATGGTACTGCGCGAATTAAGAATTGCGTGTTCTTTGCAGAAAATGAAATTCGAGATATGAATATACAATGTGGAAACGTGCCGCAAATTTAAGTAAGGGGTTAATCTCGACTTCCAGCTATTTCTTTGCATATGTGTAATCCTGGAAGTATGTATGAAAGTAAACTTAACCAGTCCTTTCAGCAGCCCTTGCATTCAATTGCCTGAACATGCATGTGATAAACCATTAAAATTAAAATGTACAAACACAAGTCAATGTAGCCAGGCACGGCTAAAAGCATTCCAACGACCTTCCCGCGTCAAAAGCACAACTGTCAAAATGCACACAGGGTAAATGAGGTGACACTCGCTCAGAAACCAACAAGGAACATAAGCATATAGTAAATCAGATCCTAGTATATCACAAACCAATCACTCTGCTGCAAACTTACTCGCACGTAATTTAATAATGTAAAGTAATGCCCTGCTTCAAAGAGCATTAGTGTTCGTATGACGCAACCCAAACACCTCACCTCACACTAAATCGAAAGCAACCAATTTTCAAGTCCACTGATAATTTAGGTCTCGCCATCAGTAAGATTGCTATTACGTTTCACATATTTACTACCTGCTATTGTGCGAATGACAACTTGAAACACCGCACCATCTGCTCAAGCTCACTCAACACGCGACCAATTCTAAACTGTATTTGAAGCTAATATCAACAACCTCACATCACGCCTCATAACGTACCTGGTGTTGCTGACGTGAATCTCCACGGTACTGACCCTGACTTTCGCGTCCCGGAGGCGGCCCAGAGAGTGGGCCCGAGGCACGGCCGGTAAAGCTGGAGCTGGGCTGTGTGTTAATACCATCATAGTTGCTACTGTAATCCGTGGGGGCGCTGAGAGGCCCAGAAATGTAATTGCCATAATGAGAACCCGCATCACTACCTGCAGCTTTGTTCACGCTAGCATCACTTGGGCCTCCCCAACCTTGTGCCGGGGGTTTTGCCTGGTTGTTGTACTGCTGTGGTGGCGCTCGTTGCTGCCGTGACCAATCATTTCCGCCCGAGGGTAAAGGTTGTACGTAGGGTGTATCATCGCTGGGAAGTCTGCCCCCTTGTGCAACAGTCTGGCTCTGCGTCGATTGAGCCTGCGCACCCCACTGAGTACTATTATTAGACTGAGTCGGAGGTCCCCAATGTGGCGCTGCTGGACCCGACTGCGAGTTCTGTTGGGATTGTGAGAATTGCTGATCATTTGTATGACTCGTAGGGTCTGTTTGTGGTGGTGCCCACTGCGACGCACCAGTAGCACCCCATTGCGCCTGTTGAGGTGTTCCCTGGATTTGCCCGTGAGGCTGTGCTTGTTGCCAGTCCTGTTGCGTTTGTCCGGCCTGTCCTTGGGCGGATGTTTGAGCATGTTGGCTCTGCTGCCATTGCTGCTGAAGTGAACCTGTTGGAGCTGTCTGTTGTGATGTGGCTGTGTCTACTTGACCTTGGGTGTATGTACTGTTATCGACACCAATCTGGGTAGTGTACTGCTGTTGTTGTTGTGGCTGTGGTTGTCCCATGGACTGACTCCATTGGTTTTGTTGTGGCTGATTTGTGTTAGAAGTGGCACTCAAAGCTGGGGAACTAGCCATCGGTGTTTGCTGTGTTTGCGCAGGAGCACCCCATTGTGCTTGTCCCGGTTGTTGATACTGCCCGTATCCCTGCCCTCGATTCTCGTATTGATTCTGAAACTGGCTCTGATTCTGATTCTGGTATTGATTCTGATTCTGATTCTGATATTGATTCTGATAATGCGTTGGTTGCTGCTGCTGTTGCTGTTGCTTTTGACGCTGTTCCCGCTGCACTAATTTATGCGCCGCCAATTGCGCCTGAGCATGCGCCTGTGCTTGCGCCGCCCACTCCTGCGGTGTCTGCGGGCCCGTAGCTGCGGCCATCGCCTCCTCAGCCACAGTGGCAGAGGAAGAGGTGGACGCCCTTGCTGCGCCTGACTTATGCGCGGGTGTATTGGGTGTTGCGACTGGCTGCTGTGGGCTTATCTGCGCTGGAGGAAGGGTGTTGCCCGCTCCCCTGTTCCACTGTACCTGCATACGAGACGGGTGCATGAACGGCACAACGGGCGCAGCCGGCACGGAAGCTGTTGGTGTTGGGATATTTGGCATGCGTGATGGATGTATACCCGCCAACCGCGAGGGATGCATACCCGGGATATTGCTGCCGGCCGTCATTGGCGTACTCATTGCCGCGGCAGGTACTACTGTATCTTTGCCGTTGGCTTGTTGACTGGCTTCTAGAGCAGCTAATTCGGCTTCAGCCTGTAATTCAAGGTCCTCCATAGTACTGCCATCAAGCACTCCACTAGACTGGCCTGGGGTTGTGACGGCGGCGGTGAGTGTGGGTGTTTGACCGGGCACTGGGACTGGTCCTGCGCCTGCGCCGGTTACAGCTCTGTGTGGCATTCGACGAGCACGTAGATAGCAGATATTTAGTGTTCCACCTTTCGGAAACTTTGTAATTCAGAGGTATACCAAAGCAGAATATACATACATTTAAAGAACTTTCCTAACAGCTGGAACAATCAAAATGGCTATTGAAAAACATTCTTTTTATCATTCTGCGGTAAAACTCATCGACAGCCAACCATCAAACTCGACACAAGTGCTCACCAACCCGAAACTAATGTAACAGTTAAAATACGCGCAACGAGAACTCAAAGGACTGAACCTAAAGACAAATATCGTGAGGACACATATGTAGAAGAATATTGCACTTGGTAAAATAGTTGGTTTGCGCGTCATTTATTGTATAGTCATGCAACATTCCAAATGCTTATTATAATCACATTACTACATCTGCTGGGACTGAGCCTGCAGCTCGAGTTGATCCATGTTGTTGTTCCCGTACGTTGCAGCTCTGTAGAAAGTATAACCCGGTACACATTCAAACACCCAAAGCCAGATAAAGAAAAAAAATCAATACCAGAAAACCTATCAGCCCGTTATATGGCGCGTTGCGAACACCATCATCACATGTGCAAGCTTTACTTCTGATACAGGCGAGTCAGAGGGAAAATTCAGACCTGTTTTTTTTGTTTGCAATCTGAATCCAATATGTACCCGGCTACATCGATGTTTAATTAATATTCTATACATAATCTAATACTGTTCCTCCGGCCATACGGTACTTCTGTGCCGTGCGCAATCCGTTCAATCTGGCACACTCACATCCCCTCCCGACACCCATCAATTTGCGATGAAATCCAGCGAGAGCTACTCGCACCTCACGTCGCGCTCACACATCCACACACTCAACACAACACTCTTACCCTGTTGGCTGGTTGACTCCTGCGGATCCCTGCCCTTGGGCGCCAGGCGGCCCTTGACCCATTTGCTGCTGTGTGTTGCCGTACATGCCGTACTGTTGTTGCCCGTAACCTTGTGGCATTTGCCCGTAGTACTGCTGATACGCTTGTTGCTGTGCATACATCTGCTGCTGATACTGTGCCGGATCGTACGCACCCATCTGTCCGTATGCTTGTTGTTGGCCGTAACCTTGTGCGGCTGCAGGACCAGCGCCCATGCCGTAGCCCCCCTGCGACCCCCTGTTGTTATAGTGGTTCTGTGGCTGCTTGGCACCCTGGAAGGCAAGGTTGCAGTTGGCTTTGCGACCGTCAATGATGGGATTCGACTCGTCACAGGCTGACTGGGCACCATCGGTGGTAACGAAGGTCACCTACGTATGTAATGTATTGTATGAAAAATTGTGAGACAGTAGTATTTAACATATACACACGAGCGCATACGAACAATGACGAATCTACAAGTTATCACTTACTTCTAACAATAATACCGCAAACTACCCCGACAAACAATCATTGCGTTCCGCGATTGAGAAAAGCGAATATATAAAATGGGCAACTTCATACATTTGTGCGCAGTCTTGCGGTCTTTATACTCATGTATCGTGCGCACCATAGAAGAGACATAGCCGTACATAGAACGCGTACAAATACGATACCGTGACATAAAGTAGGGCAAGTATATCCGAGATGCTCACTTGAAATCTGAGTCTTAATTAACACCAAAATTGCAAAGAAGGATACGCAAACAAAGAGAAACATACAAATGCATGCGTTAGAAGCCGTGGCAGCCAACTACACACTTGCACAGTATCGAATGTGCATATATGGTCGCTCACAAGGGCAACATCTAAATAAATCGACGCTCAGTGTGCACTACGCGTAGCAATACATTTCCTCTTGCCAATATCTCGTACCTAAACAGAAACTGACACCCTACAAACCGAATTGCCACTAATAAAGAAATATCTTTGATAACATAAAGACCTGAGACAGACAACACAACTTACGAATCCAAAGCCCTTGGACTTTCCGGTGGCGCGGTCGTGGATGACCACCGCCTCCTCAATTTCCCCGTGCTTGGTGAAGAACTCCTTGAGGGTCTCCTTGCTTGTGTGGTACGGCAATCCCCCCACGAACACCTTCCTGTAAGTGCTATCCGTGTTCTGTGGTGCTGCCTGTGGCGACATACCCATACCCATGCCCGCCTGAGGCTGTGCGTACATACCCTGTTGCTGCTGAGGCATACCTGGGGAAGGTGCCATACCCTGCGGTGCGGTGCCTTGGACAGGCATACCCTGAGGTGCCATACCCTGCTGACTATATCCCTGTTGACCATATGCCTGCTGAGAATAACCCTGTTGTGCACCGCCCTGTTGAGGATATCCCTGTTGTTGTGGGTTACCCTGTGCGGGCATGCCGTACTGCCCAGACTGCTGCTGTTGCTGTGGCGGTTGGGGCTGTTGAGGCTGTTGGTTCATACCATACTGCTGCTGCTGCTGAGAGTCTGATTGACCGCCGTACGGCTGCTGGCCCTGCTGTGCATATTGGTTGTACATAGTGTAACGTGTATGTAGGACTGGGTATACTACAAAATCCACACAATCACTTGCGTGTGTGTAACTGTAAATCCAAGATAGCGTGTACGTGGCTGTATTTATGTTTATATTTTAATTTGCAGAGCGCCAAATTTCTATCGTGTCACATTTTTTCCTATTTTTTTTTTGAATATAATTTTTCAAGTCGCGTGGCACTGTCGCACTTTGGCAGTCTGAGACTCTGAAGTGACTCACAAATATGTGCATTTTTAAAAAATAAAATATAAAAAATTTAGTACATATTGGCATTGGTGTAATTTTCTGAAGGCTATGACATAGCCCTCTAAATTATACTATATTGATATATATTTATTTACAGTATCTCGCTCTGTCTACGACTGATTGGACTCATCAGCCTCTCACACAAGAGAGAGAGAGAAGTCTGATCAAACCTCGGCACTGAGGCAATCTTGAGTCAGCAGTCAGCACTCAGCACTCAGCAACTCAGCACTCAGCACTTCAGCCATCAGAAGTTTTTATTTTTTTCTTGAATACCTCACAGAAGTCAGCAGAGAAAGCCAGTCTCAGTACTCACAGCGTCACAGTATCAAAGTCAGTACTGGACAACTAAATGGAATAAGCTTTTGTAGAGCCGAAAGGCTTTTTTGGGACAGGGTTTTCGGCTTCGCGCCCCTCATCACTTTGATGGAGAAAAAAAATCGGATGTGATACTGCAAGTGCAATAGATCATAGCTATAAACTCAATAGATATATATGATACCGAAATAGATGCAGATCATAGCTATAGATGCAAAATATTTATATAATTAATGAGAATTGCTACACTATAGTATAGTATATCAATATATCCATCATGATATTGGACGTGCGTGTATAAGATGGAGCAAAGTCGACCTCCATTGAACGTTGACAATGCATCGAATGCGAGCTACACCGGAAACTTGTGGGCACAACGTTCCCTGGCAGACCCATATCAAGAAATAGGTATAGCTTGCGTGAGTGTAGTAACAGGACTCGTATGACTTTATAAAC
>NW_014039015.1:9471-13929 GCF_001186125.1 Sphaeroforma arctica JP610 | reverse complement strand
TATATATATTCACGCGTACTTTCGTACCCTGCGTGAATAGGAGTGATCTATAGTTGTATTTCACCACGTGCTCTGCACGGGATTCGTTTCGCTTTCATCGTTAGATATTCCCGTGAATCGAACAAATTCAAAAGAATAGCTCTATCCCCGTGTATTTCGATGAAGAAGCTAAGTAGGCGACGTGAATAGCAAGTATATTTACTATACAACCAAACGATCACTATACCTCAGGCTAACTACGAGCCCATTTCCAACAAACACCCAGGCAGAGCTCATCCAGAACAAAGTAGTCAGAATGGCTAAGTCGACAGATGCGCTTGTCTTGTGGCTTCCAGGAGCCAGTGGGACCACCTCCAAAGGTGCATTGCAACTACACGCGTACATGTCCACACACTACAACGTACGCGTGACGAGACTAGATGATCACCACAATGGACGTGTGCCGTGGAAGAAGGGGAATGTGGGGTGTATGGAGAATATTAGGCTCATAACTGACTGCGTAGGTAGTCTTAAAGGCGTAGATAGCGACAATTTGCCGGTGTACTTGTGTGGTGCTAGCTTTGGCGGGCGAGTGGCTCTGGAGGTCATCGCACATGCCTATTCTCACACCGGTAAGGAGAAACATCTGACAGATTTCAAACAGAAGAAAGATCTGACGAGTGATGGCTGGGATGTAGACATGCATGAACATACTAAGAACTTGGCGAATGCAGGGATACTGTGTGGATACCCTCTCTACCCTCCGGGAGCTGCCCTTCCTGAAGTTAATTCCAAACGTGACAGAATACGCCACCTGCAAGCGGTGTCCTGCGCTGCAACGCGTCTGTTGTTTGTCACAGGTGATGCAGATGAGTTCGTTACACGCGCATACTTAGATAGTAACAACACGGGGCCTGAAGGTCTCGAGAAAGTTGTAAGAAAGGTGTCCAAGGCGCAAAGTACATTCCATGTGGTACCCAAAGGGAAGCATTCTGTACCGGATTGTGGCGGTGGTATAGCAGTACAAGAGAGTGTGGTGGAGAGTGTGGCGCTAGTCATTGCGCGGTTTATTGGTGCACACGTTCGTAGTGACAAGGAGATTGTAAACGATACTGTGCATGCTAAAACACAAACAGGGGTGGATGTAAATGTTGATGTTGCACGGTATATAGGAGATAAGAAGGTGGCTTCAGACAATCAAACTGCCACTTCAGGGCCCAATGAAGAGCCAAAAGACAAGTCGGATACACCAGCACGTAAGCAAACGGGGAAGAAGCAGATCACTGGCAAGCGTAAAGGCAATCAACCCAACTCTAGCAAGCAAGCAGAGGTGGATAGAGTCGAGACTTCGATTAGGACGGCGGAGAATGGCGAGGGAGATCGAAATCATACTGAGACTAGTAGGGCCGTCAAGCGTAAACCAGCAGCAGCAGAAATGGTAACCCGCAGCGGCAGACCCGTCAGACAGTGCAGAAGGTAACCGCTACATCGCACAGCGAGAGATGAGTGTCCGCATTGTGCGTCAGGCAGACGAGGCGTTAGATAGTGCAGGTGATCATCTTACTATATGGTTGTGAAGGGAACTAGTGTGGGGTGTAGGTGACCATCTTACTACATGGTTGTGGGGGGAACTCGTGTGGGGTGTAGGTGACTATCTTACTACATGGTTGTGGGAGGAACTAGTGTGGGGAGTAGGTGACCATCTTACTACATGGTTGTGGGAGGAACTAGTGTGGGGTGTAGGTGACCATCTTACTACATGGTTGTGGGGGGAACTAGTGTGGGGTGTAGGCCGGGCCATCACACAGAGGACCGTCCTTAAGAATCATGAAGTGTGAAAACACAGAAAATGTAGTCTATGGTGCTGAACTCACCTCGCAATCACCGCAGATGACTATCAATTGTGATCCAGGAGCGTCGTAGGCGGGACAAGCGACTCACAGATGTGACCTCTGGACTACTGGGATCACAGGAAGCCATCCAGCGCAACGGAAAGATGCAGCCAGAGGGTACAATCAATGGTATAGCGCTCTACTCTTGACCACGTACAGAAGGCTGACTGTCCGGGGTGAGAAATCAGGTATAAACCCGACCAGTAAACAATCAACCCTGCAGACGTCTCGTTGGTTGGAATTGTGCTAACCGTGTATGTGTTATGCAGATGCTTGGTGCGGGTTCTTGAGACCGTGCTCGGAATGCAACAACTCCACAACTGATCGTGCCATGCCTAAAATGAACTCTGACGATACCTGGTGTACTAGAATGTAGGATGGTCTTGCAGAATCTACATGGCGAACGCAGTCTCGTGCTAATGTACATGGTTCGTGCAGACTTACACACGTACTGTATGTGTTTAGTATAACTGTGCATGGTCCACTTATTGTCCCTTTGTCTCGTATACACAATGTGGTGGTCAAGCGATAGCTGCACTCCATCCTTTAGTAAGCAAAGGGTAACATGATTTACTGATCAGTTATGTGGATTCAGAGAGGGTGGTGTACATTAAAATCATTCAGTCTCTCGTTTTAGAGAAGAATCTACAACAAATACTGACAGAACAAGCTCTCTGTATCAGACACGGATGACACCAGTATACTCTTTCACTTGAAGAGTGGCAGAAGAGACCAGTACAGAAAGCATCATTCATTCTCCCCATTTATGAAAGACCAACTTATCATATAACAAGCTCGCTGTAGTTTTAGTTGTGTTCGGAAGACACTGCAGTATAGCCGGTCACTTGAAGATTGTCCGACGAGGCTGGTACAGATAGCATAATCCATTCTCCCCATTTATGAAAGACAGTACAACTTATTACAAAATAAAGCCCTCCGTAGATATAATTATGTACAGAAGGCACTATAATATTGACGGTGTACTGAAAACTGTCACAAAGCACAGAGCAAATTAACGTAGTGGCCCACTACAGGATACACCACACCTCCCGTACACCGCAGTCGAATCCAACACAAACACAGCCACAAATCTGGTACACGGTCGATCGATTAGCGAACTATTTTATAAGTATTAGACTTCCTGCCTTTCGGGGCGGTTTTGTTATACCTCCTATGACCGCCAGCCGCTATTACCTGGTACGTTACAAGTTGACCATCCCAGTAGATCTGGTCTTGGAAGACGGGCTTTAAGATCTCAACTCCATCCGTATCATACAGGTACAGAAGCTTGATGAAGTCGTTGCAGTCGTGCGCCAGCGTATCAAACGCCTCGTTCACATCCCCTTGCGTGATAATTTCTTGGATCTGTGCGTAGAATTTACGGTTTAAGGTTTAGGGTTTCATCGGTATCAAGAACAGATGTTAGCTCTAATTAGGTTTTGCACCAACTTTGAAAACGCCTCCGTTACTTCGAGTGTTCAGGGTTTAGGGTGTAGGGTTTAGGGATACAAAACCATGTATTGTGTAACATTATGGGATATAAATACACAACCACAAATTGATATTATATATGAAGCTCAATGTAGACACCGACCCACCCACCTGGTCTCTTTTGTCCCAGAGTTCTTTACCACCCGCTCCCTTATACAAGAAACACGTGGGCTGGTCTAAGGAGGGTATCACATCCGAGACTCGCACAGAGGTTACGGTAGGATCATTGCACCACAGGCCAAATGCGACGTTGATGAAGAGTGTCTCCCAGTCAGACTCGGGCAAGCGTTTCTTAATAATGGCGGCTACCCAGGCGACCTTGTTTGCAACTGCATACGTGTGACTCTCGGGCAATCCCTGTATGAGGACGGGGGCTGTTAGTTGCATTCCAGAGCAGACAAACACTCCCATCCCTTTGTAGGAGCCGGGGGCTGTTGAGGGATCCATGCACTGATAAGAGCTCGGGATATGGGAGCGTGACAAAAACAAGAAAGCTCCATTGGACAACAAGCAACAAACAGTCCGTCACGAGCGGAGTTCCCAATTCAGTACCGAACTTACCTGCACACCCAGAATGACGGAGACAAAGGAGGTGTGGTATATGGCTACCGCGATGTTTTGTGCTTTCCACCTGGACACCACATCTCCGATGCCGCCCACAGGGTTGGCTATGGTCGCGTACATCAATAACACGTGCGCCGAACTACTGCGGATCACCAGCTTGTTGATCTTTGCGAAATCGGTGTCTTCGGGCTGCGCATATGAACAGTTGGAGAGCGCCCGTTTCAGTCATACGCAGTGTTTAAGGACTAGATTGGGCCGTGTTCTGCCTCATATATATCTCATAATGAGAGTGTGAAATGTCTTCCTTGCGTGTTTAAGGACTAGATTGGGCCGTGCTCTGCCTCATATATATTTCATGAGAGTGTGAAATTTCTTCCTTGTGTGTTTATTAAGGACTAGATTGGGCCGTGTTCTGCCTCATATATATCTCATAATAAGAGTGTGAAATGTCTGCCTTATGTGTTTAAGGACTAGATTGGGCCGCATTCTGCCTCATATATATCTCATAAGAGTGTGAAATGTCTGCCTTGTG
>NW_014039015.1:6097-7721 GCF_001186125.1 Sphaeroforma arctica JP610 | reverse complement strand
GCCGCATTCTGCCTCATATATATCTCATAAGAGTGTGAAATGTCTGCCTTGTGTGTTTAAGGACAAGATTGGGCCGTATTCTGCCTCATATATATCTCACAAGAGTGTGAAATGTCTACCTTGTGTGTTTAAGGACTAGTGTGGGCCGTGTTCTGCCTCATATATATATCTCATAAGAGTGTGAAATGTCTGCCTTGTGTGTTTAAGGACTAGATTGGGTACACAGCCACAGAGTGTAAGGCATAAACTGATAATGTCCACACCGTCTGGGGTCACCAGGTGATACTTCACGCGAGAAACAACCGTTCGATTGTCTAGAGTTAGCCATGCTCTTACCCAGAGATACCAAAAAATATGCGTTTGCTCAGCAGTCTAGAGACATAAACTTAAACAACACTCATTTGTTTTTAAGACACGTCAAATAGAAAGGTTCGATTACCTGGTCCTGTAATTCTTGCAACATCTCCATCACATGCCCCGCTTTCCCTGCAATTCAGGAGTGGACAGGTTCAATTGGACTACCAGTAGGTGTCCCATATCTGGCCCACCTCTTATCGGTGTGATATCGTGCATTTGTGTATGTCTAGAAATGTCCACAAACCTCTCCCTCCCCCTACTCCTAAATCTGGGGCCACCCAAAGAACTGACTAGTATCTCGGCAAAATCCAGCAGGCACTAGCCGGTCGGGTAATACAAGCAAGCTTTGCATCTCACGCTGATTGAGAAGGATAGTTATGCTAAACATATATGTGGGATTCATATACCACATGATAGCTATGTTACACATATATGTGGGAATCATATACTACATGATAGTTATGTTACACACATATGTGTAGGCATTATATACCACGTTGAGATGTACTTGGAGTCCGCCCCAACAAGCGAGCTTTGTCACATGATTATTTGAGTAGTTGACTGATCGAGCTTTATCTACTACAGACAGTCTGTTTCGCGACAATATGTACTCGGATCACGCAACATGAACACCATTACTACAGCACCACCCCAACGCCAATTGAACCTTTTCACGTGTTCAAATAGGCCTGTGTCCAATTAAAGTAGGGGAGGCGGTTATTCACTATTAATGTAAGACTAGCGAGAGGTATTCATACTACCAATCGATCTTAGGATTGGGACCCAATACGGGGTTCATGCACATCGGCCGCAGCATACGCCTTATCAGGACAATACTCCACACAAGAACACCTACTTGGCAGATCCTTGTGAAGCAGCACTTTCCTCACAGTCGTGTACACGTTGTCGCCGAGTTCATGCGGGAATACTGGCGAGTTTGTAAACCTGCACAGGAGAAGGTAGTTAGCTTTTGGGTTTAAGGTATAGGGGCCTGGGTAGAGTTTGGGGTACAAGCATAGGTGGGTAAGTATGAGGATTGACATTAATTGAGACATGGTTATAGGCAGTCAGGGTTGCAGAGGAGAAATAGCAACAATGCACAAAGTCTTCCACAAAACAAAATGGTAAGTGTTGCTAGTAGCAACATTCCAGCCATACGGTGAAGAGTGCACCGGTAGAAGCACAAGATAAGACAGTCGCAATACCTGCACGAATACTCATACAGATTTATATACTATATACTACTAAGATATACAACTTTATATAT
>NW_014039015.1:2428-4466 GCF_001186125.1 Sphaeroforma arctica JP610 | reverse complement strand
TACAACGCATACACACACGCACGCACACACACACATACACGTACAGACACGCACACATACACAGACACGCACAGACACGCACACATACACACACACGCACACATACACACACACGCACACATACACGTACAGACACACACACATACACACACACACATGTACATATACGAGTGTTCGTATGTGGCCCCTTCACAGCTACGCATATGGGACCACGATGCACAGTAGGTGCCATAAGCACATATAGTAAAAGTCGCAAACAGTGCACACTTCAACACTCCACTGACATGATGTAGTCCGTTCGCGCGCTCATATAGGGAACGGCAGCACCGACAGATTGCCAAGAAGATTCGAATGGCATATACACCACACAGAGTGTTCGTTTCCCTGGCGAACCATGGTCTAGAGGAAGTGCAAACAATACCAACCCTGATACAAACAGCACAGTTGCATGAGACGTACCCTCGGCCATACAGTGAATAGTCGGTGGATTTCGCACTGGCTAAGCTAGATACACACCGCAGCTTACCATCAATCATGTAGTGCCTCTAAAACCCTGAACCCCTTACCATCAATCATGTAGTGCCTCTAAAACCCTAAACCCCTTACCATCAATAATGTAGTGCTTTGTGGACGTGTTGTTTCGATCGCGCATGTCCCGAATCTCAAACACCTCAAAGGCTCCGATGAATGGGATACCGTCCTCCACCGAATTCAACAGCCGTTTGCAGTACGCCGGAGTGACGGAGGGGGCGGGCACGTGCGGCGGTGCCAGCAAGTACGTGTCAGGGAAACTCCGGCAGAACTCGCGCAGAGTTGTTTTCTGTATTGTGGGTGCGAGTTTAGAGTGTCAGGGTTTCAGGATGTCAGGGTTTTAGGGTGTCTGGATTTTTGGGTGTCAAGGTTTTAGTGTTGTGCGAGTAAGTAGGTATCTGGGGATCTCCAGCGAAACTCGCGCATCGTTAATTTCTGCATTGCGGTTGGGTTTTTAGGGTTGGTTAATATGATGTTTAGGTTTTCAAGGGTTCTGTCAGCAAGTACAGGGCTGGGTACCGCCGCCAACACTTGCGCAGAGTTGTAGTCTAACCAACGAGCAGTTGCATAGCAGAATTCATCGTGAGCGGTTGTGGAAGATACTTACCACCGACATCACTTGCTTGCCCTCTATATCATCAGCCACCAACTGTCGCATGCCGCCCTTCACCGGATATCTCATGAGGAGCGGTGCCGATACCTGCACTTGTTTTTCCGGTAGTTTCTTCGTGAGATAGTCTGATATCTTCGCTTGCATCTTAGTTTGTCCTTGCTTTGCTGACAGCCCGTGCCATCTACACTCGGCTGCCGGGCGTTGTCGGTAGTCTATCGTATTGTCGTACACTTTCCGCAGGAGAGTTTTGCACCTATGAAGACCAGAGATTTACTGATTGCACACCATTGAGCTTGTCCCAAACGTTGTAGTGAAGGTTTTGGTTTCGCCAGTAGTATATTGGTTCAAGTTCACACAATACACACAGCCACCCAATACATCATTTTCAAATACCAGAAGTAGCGGCAATCGCTCTGGCTGTAATTACAGGGCTGCAGCTTACACTCAGACACGTACACCTTGTTTGTGTACGTATATGCATACACCCTTATTTTTCGCACTCAATTTGAACTTCCCAGGAGTTTCCATTCACAGACCCCCTCATTTATGTCTTCGTTTCGAATGGGGCAAAGGTACACTTTCATTTAAATAACTGTCCACGGGCACACATCCCTATCTTTGCAGTCCATATCCCGCAAAAGTGCGCCCTCTCTCATTCATACAGCTACCCATACATCCACAAACTTACACACAGCACACACACCCATACATCCACAAAGCTACACACAGCACACGCACCCATCATTCATACAGCAACCCATACATCCACAAACTTACACACAGCACACGCACCCATCATTCATACAGCCACCCATACACCCACAAACTTACACACAGCACACGCACCCATCATTTATACAGCCACCCATACATCCACAAACTTACACGCAGCAC
>NW_014039015.1:0-1514 GCF_001186125.1 Sphaeroforma arctica JP610 | reverse complement strand
CACAGCACACGCACCCATCATTCATACAGCCACCCATACATCCACAAACTTACACGCAGCACACGCACCCATCATTCATACAGCCATCCATACATTTACAAACATACACAAAGCACACGCACCCATCATTCATACAGCCACAAACATACACACAGCACACGCACCCATCATTCATACAGCCACCCATACACCCACAAACTTACACACAGCACACGCACTCCATCATTCACACCGCCACCCATACACTCACCAACTTACACACAGCACACGCACCCATCATTCATACAGCACACGCACCCATCATTCATACAGCCACCCATACACCCACAAACTTACACACAGCACACGCACCCATCATTCATACACCCACCCATACACCCACAAACTTACACACAGCACACGCACCCACCCTTTCTGTCGCACCAGCAGCTGTGGCTCGTCTCTGGGGCCCTTGGCGTGGGTGTACAAGTGGGGGTATGAGTTGGGTTTCTCGTCAAGGTTCCTATCCAGGTGTATGTACGAGTGCGAGAGCATGGCCGTGTATGTGTACAGCGAGTAGCTGCAGTGCATAAAGGTCAGGTCAGACCACTGCGCAATGACCTCGGCCAGTTCGAAGTTCTGGTTGATGTCAAAGGCCCGCTCCAGGCGATGGAAGACCGTCCGGTGCAACAGCTGTAGCAGGTTGTGGTCCGTGTATTGGTCCTCGGTAATCGCGGGGTTCTGGAGAGAGAGCCACACACATGATGTTGTAGCAAGTCAGATGGTTGAGAACGGTCAGTCCTGATTTAAAGGCGATGGTTAGCTGGCACAGGGTACAGTAAGTACGGCGATGTACACCACGCACAGGTGTCGTACAAGTTATATTGATATGTGAGCGCTCGGAAGACGGGGTGGGTGGAGACACACATGAGAGCTAGCAGCGCCATACCAATCCCAGTCACTGTGATGTTGTAGGAGTGAGTTGGTATTCCGGTGTCGGCGATTCGTGGCACGCAGTTGCGCCGGCAAACGTTAATCACGCACTAACTATTGAAGATCGATGGATGTGTTGTTGCGCTAGCAAGTTCGGGTCTGAACGCCTTGGCTGTGAGCATGGTCAAGGGCCACGACTAGATACACTAAATTAAGACACACCCACATCTCCCAATATAGAACAAATGCTATTGGTACTCTGCACAGCTACCTAAGTACACTCAAGTACTTCCCATAAACTGGATTGGCATTTACCCTTCCCAACAATTGCACCAAAGCCTCGACTGGAGGAAGCAAGCTACACCGACATATCCGAATAGACTTTACAGGCGACGCTATTTGCACTCTGTACAATCGCATAATACAATGTTGTTGTTGTACTTGTATACCTCCTACTATTCGCATAAGAAAAGCAGCACATGATCCATTGAGTGCTCATAACTCTAGAATTACATACGCTGTCAGTGTGGAAGTGCGATATAACTCACTATAACAGACTATACAAAATACTATCTAAACGACTATGAGCGACGTGCACACAC
>NW_014039016.1:10382-13934 GCF_001186125.1 Sphaeroforma arctica JP610 | reverse complement strand
TACATACATACACACCTACACACACACACACATATATATATATATATATATATATATACATACATATATATATATGTTACACACACATGATATATATAAATATATATCACAATCATATAAACATATATTTCTAGATAGCGTATATAGTTATGTATATATAGAAACATACGTGAATACACATATAAAAAATAGACGCACAAATTTGATAAATATCAATTTCTAACCTTGGTGTACAGCACGGTTGACTTCTCACAGCCGTTACTGTCAACTCTAGCACTCGTCATCTCGAATGAGTTCGTGGTGTTCGTTAGACTAGATTGTACCCGGCAAAAGGCGACAAGAGTGTCGAGTGTTTCTTCAAAGTTCGCGTGTTAGCTTATTGTGTTCATGTACTACTTTGTGATAGACCTCTGACTGGCGTGGTGTAAGTAGATGGCTGAATTGATATATACATACATACACATGCGTACGATTCATATCAGTAGAAGTGTTTGTTATGCACAGCGAAGCTAAGAAGCACAAAGAATGAGCAGCCGGAACTACGGCACTCCAAATTTTAAATTCGGATACACAATTATTGTCCCCCGGCTCAACTGTGGCCAATGAAAACGCAGCTTGCAAATATATTTACCAATATTGTTCGAGGTTTACTCTCAAAAGCCAAAAATTTTAAATTGTGCAAAGCTCAAAGCCTCCAAGGCTGTGATACATATCAACAAAAAATTTACAACTTTTATACTATTTTTACATAGGCACTGTAATGTTTGTTTACATATTTCTACGTAAGGTACACATATGTACATGCGGACGATGAGTGGACCGCGTGTCACATGTGATGCCAGATAACTTAGGCTAGTAGGTCTAGTTGTAGTGAGGTATTTGCTGATGGTTCTACCTGCAACGACTATGTATACTTGAAAAAAATTAAGCCACTCCCAGAGAGATTGGTTGTGAATACCGTGCACGAGTGTCTTGAAATTGGCATAAAGGTACGTGTCAATAAAAAACGTTCATGTATAGGTAGTGATCTAACATCAACACAGCCTTGATAAGACATGATAAGCTAAGTTTATTCTCCAAATATACACACAGATCGAATTCTCACTAGTCAGTTCTGTATCAGGTACTAAATCCACTCGGTCAATAAAACACCTTGAAACTATAACTTTTATCCGACAATAGTTTGTAGTAAAGAGATTCGTAGTATGCCTAAATAAGAGGAAGTAAGAATATCTGTTGGTGTTTATACTATTCAGCTTGCGGCAATTTAAAATGAAACACAATGAATATTCTAAACGGAGTGCAGGCACGTAGATTGTTTTATTTTCGTTTCGCTTTAAACAATCGTAAGCTGTCATCTCACTGGAAACATACACATTCATAATTTATTCGAGATAAGGTATAAACCCTACACAATCTAGTAACTGAGTAGTGTATTTTGCTTACATATTTCAACAGCCCTATAAAACATTGTATGATATTTTACATATGGTTGTGTTATTAGCAGGTCTAGCCGGAAATTGCAGGTGTTAAGACGGGCAATAAAACTAAGCACACTGTAAGTTAACGCATGTCGTACGGATGAGATTGTTAACAGAGTTTAGCTAGTATCTCAATAAATACATCAAACTCTTAGCATACAAAGCACGTATGTATACATTTTACAATCCTCCGAAATCGAAACAAAGTCACAGACTGGAACAAAACCTACACAGCAGTATGTATTTATAACACCAAAATAAAAATATGTATAAAATAGAATTGGTGTACCGCTCGTGATATATATATATATATTTTTTTTTAGTACAGTACCATAGCCTTCTCAAAAAAACACGCTATAACAGGACAATATGTACGAGTACATTAATTTATACAGATGTATTTATTTATAAAAACATTCCCCAGACGCAGGGCGCAGATTTAAAATAAAATGGGTATTTTACAAAACAACTGATAAATTCGCGTCATCAGTTTTGTTTTGACTGAGGGTTTAAAAAATAAATAGATGCAACACTTAGTGTTTATTGATAAATGCATCATATTGATATTTAGAGGTGTTATGTCGGATGTTGGATTTCTATTAACGCTCTATTAACGCTCTATCACAATTACTACTAGTGCATATTCAAGACTGCGAGGAGTACGAGGTTGTTGCAGCTACTTGTTGGAACTTGCGAGAGGTCAGTTGCTAATTTTTGTGATAAATTGTAATTTTATCTATACAATCCTCAGAGTGAAACAACAAGGAATAGCGAAATAGAGAGAAAACCCACACCCTTGCCAATATGATGTCCGCAGATGAGAGTGACGAAGAGTACCAGGAAGACGGCCTGGGCAATCACCCACTTCAGTCACCTACTAAAGCTACCACCGGTGGCATGTATCGTAAAGTGCCAGGACATGACACTAAACTAGGTACATCTTCCATGCCTGATCCTCTCAGAAACACCAAACAATCATCACATAATGCAAGGCAGTTCTCTATAGGCGAAGACAGCCCACAACCAGTCACAGACAAACATTTAGACGATTTAGACATGTCCAGTAATACTGAGTCACACGCTATTTTGAACACAAATCAAGACGATGAGTACTTAAAAGTGGAGACAGGGAATACACCATCCAACGCACAAGCTGGGACATCGAAAGGAAGTGCAGGTGTAGGGTTAGGCAGGCCTAATGGTAGACTCTCAGACGATGACAACTCTATGACTATGGCTGACCAATTACAAGAAGCCGCAGATACACACCTGATCGGACAAGATGGGAGTACATCAGGGACTAGTGTAGACCCGACTGGCAGTAGGACGAGGCAGCTATTGGATGATGTGAGAAACAGTTCGGTACGCAAACACGCCATACAGCAGCGCTTGCGACAGTTGAGTGCTGAGCGTGGAGGTTGCCATGTAAACGCTCAAGCGAATGCGCAGGCACACACCACAGCAACAGGCAATGGGGGAGATGTAGGAACACATGATGTTGATGATGACAGGCCAGCATCACAAACACAACCACGTACACATTCACCCACACGTGTGGCTAATGTGAGCGTATCGGTGACCAACCCCACACAGGTGGGCGAGGGCATGCGTGCGTATATGGCGTATGACGTGCGGTCTAGGCACGGCACAGTACATAGACGGTACAATGACTTTGCATGGCTGCACGCACAACTGAGAGAGAGTTGTCCTGGGGTTATACTGCCTGCCCTCCCTGATAAGCAACCACTGGGAAGGTTTGATAGTGACTTCGTGGACAAGCGATGTGTGATGTTGGATGCCTACTTAGGTAGGATAGCAGCCCATCCAGATTTGGGCCGAGCCGGGGCGTACTTGGAATTCTGCACTACGCTTAAAGCCTTACCCTCGGTATCTGTTTGTCTTCGTTGTATGGATATATGCATATACACACACACACACACACACACACACACACACATATATATATATATATATGATATATCTACATGCATACATGTTTGTGGACACACGCAGACACATGTATACGTGTACACACACTCACACACACACACACACACACACACACACACAC
>NW_014039016.1:0-8421 GCF_001186125.1 Sphaeroforma arctica JP610 | reverse complement strand
ATTCAGATTATGTTTTTGTTGTTGCTTTCACTGTGGGTGCGACTCCAACGGCGCATACCTTACATAGTTTTCAGTTAAACGTAACTGCCAATTGCGTGATTAATTACCACTCTCCCGTTCATGCAGCTGTCCTCAAGGTCGGAAAAGTTCGAAACGGTTCTCAAGGAGCATATCGGAATGGCCGATGCCCTCAGTGTATGTTTAGTTGTTGCCACATCCATATCTGGACTACCATGCAATGGTAGTGCCTGAGATCCAATTGTGCATCCGGAACCCAGTCCCTCTTTCGGCCACTTTATTATTTATGGATCACCTGATGTTCGTTGCTGCACACAGACTCTACTCACATGCAGTGCTGCTAGAGCGTTTCTATCCTATCCGCGGGCGTAGATTAGCACTGTGCGCTCGCTTGCCTTCTTTAGATGATCTATAAATAGCGGAAACACTTCTGCCAATGTGTATGTCGGTCGCTGCCAGAAACGTGACTCGGCGTACGGTTATATGGACAACGGGGCTTTTTATCACTTCAACGTTTGTGTATGTCCAGTCGTAGAGGTCAGCGTGACCTTGTGTTTTCTGATCGACACTACTTGTGAGTACCAATGCAACACTGTAGAGCACGAAGTGTGGTTTTATTATAATATGTTATAGATTACAGACAGCGTTTCTATAATAGTGTATCCCTTGGCATGTTTTTTGCTCGGTCTGGATACTTCATTTGTGTTCAGGTAGGGAATTGCCGAAGTACTGCCTTCTTTTACGCAACGAAATACGACAATAGATCAGGTTTTAAAATTTACTTAGTTTACACTAGGGAATCGCAGGCTTTCCCGTACCTATTCCTAGTAAATCCATTGTTTCCCGTTTCTTCTGATCTGTGGCTCATTATCGCGTGTCCCCAGTTAGTGATTTGATCTATTCTTGTTACTATTATGCTGTATATGCATTGATGGATGTGGGTGTTGTGTGTCTGGATGTTTGTGATCGTATATAGATTTGTATTCTCCCGGTGTCGAGATTAAATTTAATCTGCATTCTCTTGATTGTACATGCCTGCACAGTCATTGTTTAGAAACAGAGCCCAGTTGATTCGCAAGTGCAGCGACGCCCAGAAAGCCCTTGCTGTTCAGCGGCAGAACACAGCCCGGAGTGCCACAGCAAGCATTGAGGACCCAGGGGCAGCCGAGAATTCTTTGGATGAAGTATGTTTGCGATTTTCGACATGTCGATCACGTATATATTGATTAGAGCGTGCATGGGTCCGTTTTAACATCATTCAGTACGTTCTTGCGGCGTGCGTGCCTTCTTCACGAGGTCAGCGCCTGTGTCTGTGATCAGATCAATGCGAGATCACCCTCACAGATCAGTGGAGACTCTGTATGGCAAGCCTTGCACCGTTTATACCACGATTGAGTCATGTATTGCTTGTTGCAAGTGCATTCGCCAGAACTTACGTATATCCTCGTGCCCCATTTCTATGTCGAATTATACACCTGTTCACACAGTCCTGCACTTTGTAATACGAGATTGCTGATCCAATGTTCTTGCTTATTGTTGTTTACTTTATTCCAATGCCGTTGCCTTCAGTACTAAATTTGATGAATTTTACCTAATCAAACACCGTATATTTCATCCGCATGTATCATAGGCCGAGAAAAAAGCTGTCAATCTCAAACAAGAGTTGGCACATCTATCGACTACAATTAAGAGAGAAGCTGTGCATCTTGACGACGAGCGCGCGACTGATTTGAGCTTGGGTATGCTGGCTTACGCACGAATGCGAGTGGAGATACAACGTCAGATAGTCGATGCCTGGGCTAAGTGTAAAGCCGCAGTCCTTGAAGCAGAGACGGCAACTCCTGAGACACCATCACCTACACCGCTAACATCATAACAATGATCTGTGAATGTAAATAAATATGCATGACCCGTACTCACTATGGTGACTAAGTGGAGAACAAAACGTCGTTGTTTCTGATCGATGTGAAAGAGCGTGCAAGTTTGAGACTCCTCAGCAAATCAGTACCAACAGAACAAATGTCTAGAATAAAATGAAAGCAATTGGGTATGTTTTCTCAATAAATCATAGTTTCGACATTAGTCAATTAATACGTTATTGTGTAATTGAACTAGCGCCGCTCAAGGCCGATGACTACGAGGTGTATTTCAACAAAAAATAGAGGTGTTGTACATGCGCATCAGACCGTGAGTATCAACCATATTTGGAGTAAATCTATACTAATACTCTATCAACATCTAGTTGGAAGGGACAACGTCAGTGCAATATTCGGGCTTTAAACTTTTCTTTTGGGGGGGGGGGGGTGGAGGACTGTATCGACCCCCACGTATGTCTTCCCAAATACCCCGCTCCTCACGTCGATTCCATATCTACTGTGATCCGTGTACTTTAACGAGAATCTATGCTAGCAGCCTCTTTGACACGCCAATCGAAGTTGACGATGCTTCAAGCAACGGATGAACTTCTTGAACATCTTGTCAGTCTACGCGGATCCATTGGTTGCTTGATGGCTTCACTGGTTTGGGTTTTTTCAGTCAATAGGCTTCCAACGTGTATTCATGTCGTTAAACTCTGCAGTTTCTTCGCACAATATAAGCTTGTGCTTCATTGGCTGTGTTCATGTTTCCAGAACAGTATCAGCCTGCTACCAGATTTGGTATGTGTGTTCACGGTGGAGATGAATATCACTTAGTCGCAGCAGAAGGATGCCAAACACTTCGCAGATTCATAGCCATCCATGCCACTGTTTGTGTACCGGCAGCATTCTCTGTCAGGGACAATTCTTCGTCGGAAGCGCAATCACTTTCATTGACCCTATCGCTGCATACACGCCCCTGGCCTGTTGGTCCTTCGTCGCAACAAAACGAGCTGTACAAAGGGTGAAACACACAAGAGTACTTGTCAAAATGAAGTTTTAAAGACTAGTTCGAATTTAAGTGGTAATTGTAAAACAGAATAGTAAAACAGAATAGACGAAAACAGATGAGATGCTTTGATGCTGAGGTCGCATAACTCACCTTCTGCATCGATTGCTTTCATAATTCTCTCCACATCCATCATCTAGGAGACAACACTCGCGATCTCCTGGTGTATGAAAATGGATACAGCACGTGATCAGATTATGAAGTTCGAAAGCATTTTGCCTTGTATCAAGAATTGAGAGAAAAAGGAATTCATTTTCTATTAAAGCCTCTACAGCTCCCACCTATAGGGCATATAAAGTGCCAATATGATTTACTTGAGCATAGAATACATACGACTGATCAGAAGTTACCTGCAAATATCTCATCATCCTCACAATCGATGCCACTCGCAATACCACAAGTCAGCCTATTATCAGAACTACTCGAGGGTGTTCGTGTGGGGGTTGAGGATGGCGTTGGGCTTTTTGAGGGTGTGATTGATGGTGTAGGTGAAGGTGTACGAGAGGGTGTGGGCGTTGAGTGCGTGACGGTGTGCGGGTAGGTGATGGTTTTGCTGTTCGACTGGGGGCCGCTGGTAAGGTTGTACTACTACGTAGAAGGTCTGCCAAACCATCGTCTGTGCTCGTCTGAGTGGGTGCCGTTGGTACGGTCTTACTACTGCGTAGAAGATCTGCCAAAAGATCTTCAGTGCTCGCCTCCGCTGTCGTGGTTGTAGCTGTTACTGTATTCTGTGTTGTGATTGCTGACGGGTCGAGTAAATATAGAAGCGAGTCAGTGTTCGTTGTTTCTGCTGTCGATAGAACTAATATATATTTAGTAAGCAAATCGAGCAGATCGTTCGTAGTCGGATCTGCTGTGTTTTCTTCACCAATGATGTTTCCTACGGGTGCCTCTGTTATTTCTACAAGCAAATCTCGCAGATTATCCGCGGTCGCAGTTTCTAAACTATCTGATTGCAAGTTCGTTGTTTGCGAGGGGCCGACAAGTAGACCAGCGAGTCCATCAGATGGCATACAGGCCACGGCACTAGCGAGAAAAAAAACTCCCTACCAAGTACCTGTATAAATATTGTCGAGAACAAGTGGGTATAGTACAATTCATTATTTCAATGGACATTCAATATCTCTAGTTAGGTGAGTTATAACTTTGTTTTATTCACGAACGACGCGATGTACTTGTGTATCTCTAGGCTACGCTCAACTAACTCTACTAAAAATTCGTTGGGGTTCACAAATTCTGTAGAATAGGTATATTGTACGCTGCATCTCTAGCTAGAAAATTAAACTATCAGTCCCTGTAGTTCTAATAGCATACATCCTGCAGTCGTTCGATGACTATAAAGCCATGCGGAACATATGGTTTACTAAAATTTTGCAGCGATCGTTTACAGTGCACAGCGTGCTGCCACCAGTCAGTGTTTCTCAACGCTGTGAATCTTTATTTCTTTTCAGACTGTCGTCTGTCGGTCGGTGGACATCATGATGAAGCGGTCAGCAACAAAAAAATATCTATGTAAATAAATAAAAAATATGTACAGTAGGAAGTAGCCACAAACTCTTTTTACACCACGGCAATGGCTCTACATTATACAATATTCTGCTGCTTTGGGTCTTTTTGTAAGTTTGTTGCTTGATTTTTGTCAAATTCTTAGGGGTCAAAACAATGTTTTTTGAAAACAAACTCCGTCTATAAATAGTTTTAAGAGTTTTCAGAAGGCTACTATAAATAAAGTGTAGCAAAACAACCGAGAAAACCTAATAAAATATCTCATCCCTGATACTAGAACCCAATTCTATTGGTCCAAAGAAATGCTAATCCGCACCATCACTCAATGAAATACAAGATGCAAAAATTAGGTACAAGGTCGGAGCGACAGACAGCTGGTTGACTGGAAACTCAACTCAAAGTCTCAATGGGATGGCAACCAGAATTGGAAAAGAATTCATCTCAGCATAGAAGACAAAAGTACGTACAAATCGATTCTTTATACACGGGAGCATAGAGAATGTGAAGAAGGAGTCAGTGATGTAAAGTATTTTAGTATTTATGTCGCTCAACAACCCACCAGTAGTTTTTAGACGGACAATTTTACCACACATTTCTACGCAATTGGCTATCGAATTCTGTACTCGCGATTTTGTATATTTATAAGGTTTCCCTGTGAGGTGTTGCATCAGTTTTACATTAACATATTCGAACAGAGATATTAGGTTTTATTTCACAACATGGAACACCTAAAGGCAGGAGCCATGATGGTTCAGAAGAGAAATGGCATCACAGGGAAACACTTATACAAATGGCGATGGTTTGTCCTCACCGCATACTCACTCACACATTTCAGAGGCAAAACCGATGCACAGCACAGATGCAAATCTATTCCCATTGCATCCATCACTAATATTGAGATGATCACAGCATCCGTCACACATCCGCATATGATCCGAATTTCTTATAAGCACGGATTCGACGACTCAATTGTGTAAGTTGCTCTGCAAGGAAGCTGAAAAATTATCCACACACAACTATTAGACATCTTGATTCAAACCTATGTGACAGAGATTTTTTGTATCTTGAAAAGCAATTCATAATGCAATAGGTGTTGTCGTACCCCATGTATTTGATTCTCTGTATTACTGTCCAATCGAGTGAATTTAGGTAAATTCAATCTCTTTGTAGCCCATTTATTATCGTCTCGGTAAACGATACTAGAAAAAAAATATAAATTATTGAATAATGGTCAAAAATTGATGCGTTTCGTCAAAATGTGTAGGTTCTTGTACATGTTTCTGCTGCTGATATTTCGTTCAAATCTCGGTGCAGGTTAGCGATTAGGTCGCTGTCGGAACGTGAAGAATGGCTGGATGCAATACACGAAGTGGCGGCGCAGCGCTTAGTGATTGGTCCTGGTGATCAACTGATCCCGTCAGCACTCGCACGTAAGTTGGGCAGTCAAAGCTACACAGATTTTTTGGAAGATATTGGTATCGGTGGTGGTTCCATGGATGACATTGGCGGTCATGCTGGGACGAAGCAAAACTTTGCACCCGATGTCGATACTCTTTCTGTTATCGAGTCTTCAGAGGGAGAAGGAAGTGAAGACACCGATGAGCTGAGCGCCTCTTTTGGTGGTCTGCCATCATTTTCTGTAATTGACAGTGAAGGATTACTCACACCACATGACAAAGAAAAGCAGGCAGGTATGTCAGACAAATTTCCTTTCAGGTGTACAACCCAGTTATATAGTATTGCAATCGTCAAACTTATTATTGTAAATATTTTGCGCATAGAGTATGGCTTTTCCTCGCGTAGTACGGCTTATTGCTTTTTTTTTATGGTAAAATAATATTTGAGTGTGCGAATGCTAAGCTTCTACTACAAGCAGCACTAACAAATATTTAATAATTGTCACACACGATACAGATGGCAGCGATTCGACTCATGTGAAGAAACGCAAGCCCAACATTAGACAGCCTTCTACTCGATTGTCTACAAATGTGGGACCATCGGGTTCTAATCGAAAGAGTGTATTCGTTGACGACTTAAAGCGATTGACTAACAGCAATGTTCGATTGTCGACATTTGGCGATAATCTGGCATTCTCAAACAATCGTAATTCGCACACATTATTCTCGTTCACTCAGCAGTAGACTATACACTTCTGTGTGTCCGTTGGGAAGTGAAAGCAAACTACTCACCGCGGCAAGAGGGTACCAAATGATATACTATGGATAGTATAATTCCAACAAAGATGACCATGACGAGTACGCTGGTAGTACGTAAATAATAGCATGGCGAACCCACCTTCAATGCGGGGTTCCAAATAACAGTTTGATACATAAAAGGTACACATCCGAGTATTCCTGGCCGCGGTTGCGTTTCGCTATAGCAGATAAAGAATGAGGATGTTTGGCATCATATATTGATCAGTTGGCAGGGCATTATACTGACGATGACAGCGTATAGTAATGCAGAATCACGAGTTATGTCTGGACAGCACAATAATAATCACATCGATTGAACCACAGTATAAAAATGAACCACAAAATATGCAATACCACAGTATAAATAAGCGTAACAAAATATGCACCGCAGTATCATAAAGCCAGAAATAGAGCAATAATAAGCACCGCAGTACGCAGTATAACAGATATGCACAACAGTATAGCAAAGTCAATAATAAAATATAAAACTATAACAAAGTCCATTCGAAACACAAAATATGCACCACAGTATGACAGATATGCTCCACAGTGAAACAAAGTCAAAATGAAGCACAAAATATGCACCACAGTATGACAGATATGCACCACAGTATAACAAAGTCAAAAAGAAACACAAAATATGCACCACAGTATGACAGATATGCACCACAGTATAATAAAGTAAAAAAGAAACACAAAATATGCACCACGGTATGACAGATATGATATGCACCAGGTCAGACATATAGCCAAAATTTCAAACGACCATTCGTTGTATAGCTGTGTCAGTCATGCGCACTTGTGCGATCGTGAAAGCGCGAGAGTAAGATTGGATGAAGGCCCAACATGACGATGACCTAATATGACAGACAAGCTAGAATGCCTTGTGCCGTGCCCGCTCTATCCCAGGAGAAATAGATACCGTATCGATGTGTTGAAACAAAATACTTTCAAGGAACGTATTGTTACTTCCTATTCCCAATAAGTAGAATGTTGGTACCTTATACATAAATTGTTTTTCATGGCGGAAGTCGTAACACACATATGAAATGTGTGTCGTCCGCTACAATTTAGCATCGTTACATTATGGTAACAGCCGTGACACACATAAGGAAGACGAAGTTGTAATTATCATAGACAAGATGTATCCGTGGGATGTTGCTGCTTTTAAATAATTCAGCTATGTCTTACGAGACAGCTAAAAAATCCTACTTATGGCAGTAGTAGTTGGCATTCACACTCGAGAAAGATAATTCTTTACCAGCAATATGCTAGGCGAGAAAGATAAAAATTCAACCGTGATAAGTATCCAAACATAGTGACAAGCTAGGCGAGAATGATTACTGTTAGGATACCTATCACAGATACCCAAACATTGTTGTCCATAGAATGTCATACTACAATTTGCACGTGATGCTACGGTGATTTGAATAGTGATTAAATAGGGATGGCGATATATCGCCCGAATTATTTCTATTGTTTATATATATGATCACACATTTGTACACAGGCGCGACGCTCTAACGTAAGGTACCGCCTGAAACCAAGAATAAGTCTTACCTAGTTGAAATTTTCGAAAGGATTGAAGGGTACTGGGACCGGTGCAACTGCCCCTACATCGTTCTCAACGGACTCAGAAATCATGTCAGTCTCAGTCTCCTCTGCTGTTTCTGTCGCTACATCAGTTACTATATCGGTTTCGCTTACAACATCAGATATTACATCAGTTTCACTTACAACAGCGGTTTCCTGTACTACCTCGGTTTCGCTTACAACA
>NW_014039017.1:7879-13939 GCF_001186125.1 Sphaeroforma arctica JP610 | reverse complement strand
CACACACATATATATATAGATTATAATATATAATATATATACATAACAATGCGTTATTTCGTTCCGGGTGGCATAAATACTGGCATGTTGTGGGCGATTTGACAGAACAACATACCCCAGGTACTTGTGACAGCGAACCATCAGGCCGACAATATTTTTGTTCCGAGCTGGGTCCGAGAGTAGACCCATCTTAAGTTATGTTTGTATTTTTAAAGATTCTTCGTCAGTTCAGCTTGACTCGATTTTGAACGCGATTTCGCAGTCAGATGCAGTGTTTTGGCCTTGGGAGTTGGGACAATTTGGAATACTGGGGTGCTACATTCGCTATTTCAAACTGTGATCGCAAACTGTTATTGCACTATGTTTCCCGAATAAGTAAGATTAGCCTCTACTTCTAAATGCATATCTTTCTATTTTAGAAGAAGGCTATGCTTTTATGTGTATTTTACAAAACTTATGCAAGTGATGATGATAATATGACACTATTTTTAATGTATGTATTTACATTATCGAGACGATCAATAATAATAAAAGCTTCAAATTTGTTTCAAAAGAAAAATACTTGTACCAAAATGAGAAAGACAAAAAATGATGTAAATGTCCTGTATTTTTAGTATTTGTTCAAAAAAAAACAACAAAATATTTATTTTAGAAGAAAAGGCTAAATAAGATTGAGGATGGAAAAAGAAGCTTTTTTTTGATGTTCTTTTTGTTTTGCTTTGTTTTGAAAAAAATAGAAAACAAAAAAAAATAGGTATGACATTGTTGTCTTTTTATGAACAAAGAAGATACATTTTTGGGTTTTATTGTTCCAAAAATAAATAAATGAAAGCTATGAGCCTATTTATGGCCCACTAAAATCCCAAATGGGTATCTCTAAAAGAAATCTTGTATGTATTTCAAAACCCCCCCCCCCCCCCGGTGAGGTCAATGATGTCATAGAATTGCACTGCATTTTTATCGCCGACTTTTAATTTAATTTCCATTTACCGCTATGATGTCATAGAAAATGTCGCTGCATTTATCGTATGGTTTTTGGTCTAATAAAAATGCACCTCAGTCCCCGGGCCAGTGGTGGATTCAGATGTTTCTCACAGACTGCGCTCGTTGCAGAGTCTAGCACATGAGAGGACTTTCAAACTATGTAATATTCCTTTACTTCCGACGTGTGCCAGTAATGAACAGAATTTGAAGTCTAAACTAACCTAAAGTCCCAAACTCTGAGACACACTGACCTAATCTATTTAATCAAACTAAGTTTAAACAACACCCTGATCCATCATCGCATCGGCCACCTTGACAAAGCCAGCGATATTCGCACCTTTCACGTAGTCCACATGGTCCCCATCTTTACCGAACGCCACACACTCGTCATGTATCGCCGCCATTATATCCTTGAGCTTATCATCAACCTCCTCTCTACTCCAGGCGTACCTCTGAGAGTTTTGCGACATTTCCAGGCCTGACGTAGCTACGCCACCAGCGTTACTTGCTTTCCCGGGGGCAAACAGTATCTTTGCCTTCTGAAACACATGTATAGCCTCGAGTGTACTGGGCATATTGGCGCCCTCGGCAACACATATGCACCCGTTAGCCACAAGAGCCTCTGCTTCTTCCTCGTCGATCTCATTCTGGGTGGCACATGGAAATGCAATATCCATAGTCTCACCCCAGGGGCGTTGTCCTTCGTGATACGTAGCTTCTGAGTATTTCTCTGCATACTCTGAGATCCTTCCCCTTCTCTTGTTCTTGAGGTCCATGACATACTCCAGTTTATCGGTATCGATACCGCTAGGGTCGACCACATACCCCTGGGAATCCGACATTGTAATAATTTTCGCACCCAACTCGATAGCCTTCTCGCACGCATACTGTGCTACATTACCACTTCCAGAGATACCCACAATCTTTCCCTTCAACTGCGACCCATCCTTTTCTTCCAACATCTGCTTCGTGAAGTAAACCACCCCATATCCAGTCGCCTCCGGTCTTATCAGCGAACCACCCCAACTCATGGCTTTCCCGGTCAAAACACCCACGAACTCGTTACTCAGTCGCTTGTACTGTCCAAAAAGGTATCCAATCTCTCTACCTCCGACACCAATGTCGCCGGCGGGCACATCGGTGTTAGCACCCACATGTCTCTGCAATTCAGTCATGAACGATTGACAAAATTTCATCACCTCGTTATCGGACTTTCCCTTTGGGTCGAAATCAGCCCCACCTTTGGCCCCGCCCATCGGAAGCGTAGTCAGAGAGTTCTTGAACGTCTGCTCAAAGCCTAAGAACTTTAAAATGGACAGATTTACAGTTGGGTGGAACCGCAGACCTCCCTTGTACGGTCCAATAGCTGAGTTGAACTGCACTCGGAAGCCACGATTCACCTGGATGCGTCCCTTGTCGTCCATCCAGGGTACACGGAACATAATCACACGCTCAGGCTCCACCATGCGTTCTAGTATCATGAGGTTGTTGTACTTGTCATTCTCAGCGATAAAGGGAATAACCGCCTCAACGACTTCGTGGACCGCCTGTAGGAACTCTTTCTCGTGTCCGTCTTTGGCGCGCACCTTCTGCATGAAGGCACTGACCTGATCATCCACCGAGCTCAACATGTTCTTAAAGTTTTGTTGTTCGATACTAACTAAATGTGAGATCGATTATTTATGCCAAACAAATTGTTTGATAGCAAAATTGTGAACCACACCTTGCACAAACCAACTATTTATATGTATTTTTTTAAAACACCAAAAACGCCGTTGGGGGGTTGGGCCTGGGACTGGGACACTTGAAGTCTTGAGCTCTGAATTCTAAAAGTCTGTCACTGTCGTCTGAAATCGAGGGTCTTTTACGGAATTCCCGATGCTATGTTTTGTTTGGAAAAGACTAAAAAAGACAAACAAAGTTTTAATAAACGGCATATGTACATCCTCGGGCTCTTCTTGTCCAATTTTTAGGCGGTGTTTTTACTTACTTTTTCATCCCTATCTGTCTCGTCTTGACTCAAAACTCCATACTCTAAACTCTCTACTCAATACTACAGACTCCGGATTCCACTGGTCGAGAGACTATCTTTCTTGATTTTTTATTTTGCCAACCAAATAATATTTTCCGTCGTTTTCCGTTTTCGACATTTCGACCACTCACCACGCCTTTCATGAAACAACTCTTAAATTTTTTTAAGTGATCCATGGATTGGTTTGAGGCTTCGAAAGTTTGAAGTGTTATTTTTATTTAAATACATTTTTATTTAGTGATTTAGTCACGAGTCAGGACTCGGGACTCAGGACAAGAGTCAAGAGTCACGACTCACGACTCACCTACCCATGAACCTATAATCGAGAGTGTGTGGAAGACTTGAAGTCTGGGGACTCTGACTGAGTCTGGGGATCACATTAACCGGAAGTTCGGAACTCATATGTACGACTATTTATGGATTTATGGGGCCCTGGCAGATTGTCTTGTCAGCTGTAGGAGACTGACACTCTGATACTCAGTCTCATCACAGACCCTCTCTTTCTCTCTCACTAAGTCTCACATAACAGGGACTCAGCATGCGTCAAGAAACAGCTGTGGACTTAGGACTATAGAGTGTGGACTGTGGACTATGTGGAGTTGTGGACACCAAATAGAGGGTTTGATGGAAGTTATAGCTTGAAATCGAGACAAATCAGATGTCAAAATTTCAAACTGCACATAAAAATATGTCCTAAATTTTAGAAAATCGGGCCTTACAGCCCGTTAACTTTCCTTTCAACGCGTTAAAACTCTATACTTGAATTTTTCATTGGTTGGGTTACAACTCTTCCATGGGCCTTTTTGTAGGCGTATTTCTACAGAACATGATTTTGCTTAGACAAGGGCCTATATATAGGGGAATTTGTGACGGACAGACCAAAAAGTCGTCAATAAAGTTTGGAGGGACTTCCAACTTCAAATTCACGCCTTCAGTGATAAGAGAATGAATTAGTATTTAGTATAGCCTTGACCAGAAAAAAGCACCTTGAATAAGTGAAACAGTACTAAAGTTTATCCACAGAGTAGTAAAAGCAATAAGAAACCCGTAAAACCTACTGAGGATAGAAGTTAGGACAACAATGAAAACCTTATTCACTTGGGACAGTCACAGGCTGTTCGTAAATGAAAATATTTTACAAACCACAAGAGCTTATTTAGCACTCCCCCAAAAGGGTCGTGTGCCAAATGATATATTCAACCCGCATGCCGAGATACTATCAGGGGTTGCCAGCAGGTGTCAGGAAGTATCACGTCATGTGAAATCAGCAAATAATTCAAGTCCAAAACAAGAACTGATTGGATAACTGACATATGGTATTCTATAAAAGAAATCATTTATATACATTTTTAGAACAAATGACAAAAAGAAAAATAGAAATAAAAATTTATCGTAAAATAAGGCATTTGTTTTAAATTGTATTGTATTTATAAATGTATAGATTGTAGGAGTCGGCGGACTGAAGAGTCTCGGTCTATTTTAAAAAAAAAGATCTATTTTAAGAGGCTGAATAAGAAACACTGTCGTTATTTTTAATACTTTTAAGTGTTTGGTTTTTTTTTAGAAATCCGATCATAATGGTACTTTTTTTTACTAATAAAAATACAGAGTTACAGACTGAAGTTTTTTTTACAGTTACGACTATATTTCAGAGCAATAGAACCATACCTTCCTGAAAATAGAAATCCTTTTCCCTTTTTGATAAAATCCGAAAGGGTGGGTTTTTATTGTTGCTTTTTTTAGTTCTAAAAAATATAAAAGAGCATAACAAACAAGAAAATCCCTTTCGTGCCTCGGAGTCGGTCCCTTGGCTATCGGCCCACCCACCGTGAGAGAGTGGGCAGCTCCACTTGCTAAAAGTAGAGCATTAAAAAAAAAGAAAAAAGTAAAAGAGTAAATATTTATTCATGTTTTCTGAATTTTGATTTTCATATTTTTACTTTTCATTTCCGATGGTCATAAATAAATAATCAAAAAAATAGAAAGCAAATACAAAATCAAATGGTGTGTAAAAATAGATTTAACTGTATTTTATATTTTAATACATAGCCTTCGTGATAGGCAAAAGGCTCAAGTCTCAAGCCTATAGTGTGTAGAATCAATATGTTTGTGTTTAAAAAAAAACACAAAAATCATAGCCTTGCCCTTCTGTGAATGCTCTTTTTTCAGAAGGCTATGAAGTTGACAGTTGACAGTTGTCAGTTGACAGTTGACAGTTGACAGTTTGACATTAATCACAAACTGATCGAAAAGGAAATATAAAATAGCACAAAGCACATGACCGAATATTGAACAATTATATAGCCTTCTTGTTGAATTTTAAGAAGGCTATGGCAATTAGCGCATAAGCGCAACCTCATAACTATTTAAGAGCTTAAAAGCATAAATACCTTCGGATGTTTACTCAAAGACCCGATATTAGTACCACGTGATGTATTTGAGATATATTGTCCGTCTGACAATAGGAACGGTCTTCTTCAACTTCTCGTTTCAAAGTGTTGGCTGCGAAAGTACAACGGTGATTCAGAACAAGCAAGGTTGACCTGTGAATGAAATTATTAAACCGAAGTTGTATATACGTCAGTGTGTATCTAGAACCTAAACGAATTGAAACTGAATAACGTAGCCATACAGATTCAGTATCTATCTAAATATATGTCACCTTAAATGACTTGCATCTTAACAACATATATATGTATGTCTATATATGTATATATATGTATATGTATGTATGTATATGTATGTATTTGTAGGTATATGTATGTATATGTATGTATATGTATGCACATATATGCACATGTAAGCACATGTATGTACATGTATGTACATGTATGTATATGTATGTATATGTATGTATATGTATGTATATGTGTGTATATGTATGTATATGTATGTATATGTACGTATATGTATGTCTTTGTATGTATATGTATATATATATGTATATATGTATATATGTATAATTTTATATATGTATCTATGTATTTATTATATATATATGTATATATGTATATATGTATAATTTATATATGTATCTATGTATT
>NW_014039017.1:0-4981 GCF_001186125.1 Sphaeroforma arctica JP610 | reverse complement strand
CAACTATTCCAAGGAATGTATTGTAGTGTATATGCGCGAGCGACGTACAGTGTACAATCCTAGGACAAGAAATGAACAGGGGTTAGTTGGTCACTAATTCTATAGCATTCTTCCCAATTCTCACACAACACTACCTCGAAACACATGCCTACACCAGGAAAGTACCGTTTGTAGCGTATGAGGGTGTGCGTGAAAGATATGGCGTGCATCCTTGCGACAAAAGACGGACGGTCGAGGTATTGCAGCCTGAGTTTCCGCATGTAGATTTCACCCACATAGATGTAGGCGAGGACTCTCTTTGGACACCCACACGCGAAACCGAAGAGAATGTTAAACTGAGGTAGGCAAGCTAAGTAGCGTATGTAACTTGTGTATGTATCTGTATGGGCTTTTTGGTTTATTCATACACGCACTGGCTCTTGTTTCAGATACCCGTTTGAACAGTATATCTGCCATACTTAGCTTCGGTAGGTATAGATCTACGGGCTGCAGTGGCCACTCCGAATACACACCTCGCTGTGGAATGGCCATATCGTCCCTATACCCACATTGGAGTGGTACCTTTCTGTTATTCTCACCCGAAGATCAGATTGCACGTATAGAGGTACAAGTAGAAGCATGCAACAAATACGAATGAAATTTACTTCCGTCTGCTCTTACGAACACAGCTTAACTTTGAAACAACAACGACTATACACCCCACGATATATGACACGCCAGTCGGGTTACTTCCTTAGTTTCAGTATCGTTGTCATAGTACGTACTACATGTAAGTTCGAGTGTGGTGCCAGATACGAACTATAGAAATAAGTCCCTCTGATTCTCCCGTAGGGTTTTGGCTTTCTTGAAATTCCTCGGCACTCGAGCAGAAACGTCTATCGCAGTCGTCTCGCATAACGATTTTCTATCGACTTTCTTCAACGTAATTGAAGGCCCTGATAGCCTACGTGGCAGGTATGCAACTCAAATGTGTATACAATCTGTATACATATATGTATATTAACATATGTGTAATTTGTATACATATATGTATATTCACATATATGTATATACGAGTACGTTTATATATATATATATATATATATTGACACATACACAAACACACACACGTTTACACACACACACACATATATATATATATATATATACATATTCATGGTGTGCTAAATTGTTTGTACGTGTATATACGGTATGTCCATAATGAAGAACATTTGAATTTGATCATAAACACTAGTCATATGCCAAGACTTGCCAGTCCAGATTTTATTGAATGGCTGGTTGTACTAAATATATGTCTTACTGTCGTATGGAAGTTAATCAAACTGTACTGCCACAATAGTTTTATAAACATGTATATATATATATATATAAATAGATACTGTGTTACACCTGAACTTAAGAAGTGATTCGTAAGATATCTACCACATACTTGTTCACCGCATTGACAAAATGACAACGCTAGAGATATGTTTAGTTGGATGCGGTGCTAGATCGAACAGCGCAGTCTCAAAACTTTTCGACTCTACTTCGTTGATTGAACCAACATTTGTTTCTCCTAATACCAGATTCTATAATTGTGAACGAAGGACGGTGGTACTAACCACCAGGTGGCAGTAGGAGATTATAAACATCGCGCACTTGAGGCACACTTCGTACATGCCGTCCATTTCGTCCTTGAAGTACACATTACGTGTAGCAATGTGGACCGGGCCATGCTCGTATGGAGCGTATTGTGGCTCTATTTGATTGAATCGGAGGCTCGGAGCTGTACCAGTTGTTGAACAATTATGAGCCTTTAGTGCCTTGGTCTCAACTCGCCACCCTCTAACTACTAGGAGAGCCCCAAAGACTTCAATTGGCAAACTCCCACACACGAGTAACAAAATATATATACAAATTTCCGTACATAGGCCATAACCCGTAGCCCGTAAAACCTGCCTTCTAAATAAAACCAAATGTTTGATTTCAGAAGGCTATGTATGACATTTAAATACATATAAATATTTCATAGTATAGTGCTGCACCATATGCTTGCGTAGTTATTTTTAAAATAAATAAATATTACATACATATGCACCATATGTAAATAAATACTAATTGTACATGACTAACAATGTAAATATGTATGTATTTACTGCATGTGTAAATACTATGTGTACATGACTAACTAACTATGTAGATGTATGTATTTACTCCATATTTAAATACTTGTGGTTTTGTTCGTTGAAAAATAGTACAGAGGTACTCATTCTCTGGAATTGTCAATACAAAACGCAACCAAATCTATTTACAAATTACAAAGCCTCCATTATAATTTTATCACACAATAGCGTAGACGTTCTGATTGGCGAATCAGAAGTTAAGATCCAATCAAATCATATATATTGACACCCGCACTGCGCAGGTGTATTGCCCACGCGACCAGATGTTTTATTAAATTTTTGTTTTAAATTTTTAAAACGGGAACACTGTCGAAATGCACCGTCTGATATATAACTCATTGCTAATTTTATTGGCGACTAGAATTCTTCACAAATATGTGCAACCTTGGCCGACGCACGCGTGACACTACGGCATATCTAGTTCTTATCTTCCACACAGCTTTCACAATTGTATAGTCTTATTTATCGAGCACATCTATCAATATTATACCATTTCGACAATTTTATAAACACAACTGATTACTAGAGTAGATTGAGTGCGTGTTGTGAGGCATCCCACGATCAGACACTATGCCGAGCGAAACAGACAGACTATTGGCGGAGCACACGGACAACACCAACAGCAATGGTACCAACCAAAATACAGCACAACATGGCAGCAAGTTGAAATCACAAGTGACAGAGGTCGCATCGTTGGATGGCGATGTACCCTCATCTGGCGACGAAGACCCTTTCACATCGCACTCGAACGTATTAAGATTCGAATGGGAAGATACACGCGCTGAAGTGGCCTCGAGGCTACACCTACAGGAGATATGGGATACGTGCGAGGTGTATCCCGAGTGGCAGAGGCGGCTGCTTATCAAAGAGATCGGATCTGCATACTTACGGTACAGTATACCTTTACATATACTAGAGTACCGCATCACTATGATTGCTATGAGATTGCACGAGCGTGTCAGGCTTTCCCATACATCATCGGGGGCACTACTTATACTGTTTTGCGAAGAGAAAGTTTTCGTAGACAGGCCAGACGGTGACAAAGATGCCAATCGAGAATACGTCGAGTTGGTCCCGGCGGGAAACAAGGATGTAAATCTGGCCAAAATGGTGGATGTCGAGAAAGTCGCAGATAGCATTATAAACGGGCAGTCTTGCCGGACAGCACTGAAGCGCTTGATAGAGATACGACATGCGCCCGATACACCCTGGCCCAAGTGGGCGTATATACCGGCCGCTGTGGGCTTTGTCGTAGGTTACGGCCCGCTATATAACGGTGCTGGTGTATATGAGACACTATGTGCTGCATTAGTAACCTTGATTGTGAGCTCACTAGAGGTGTACTGGAGTGTCTTTCATCGTGTAGGTTTGGGTAAACAGATGCTGGTTGCATTCCTTGCTGCTAGTGGCGTGGCTATATTTCACATATACATCCAGCAAATCAATGTCATGAACGCAATTATGACGAGTCTTACCTGCCATCTCCCCGGGTTAGCTCTGACCAATGCACTTACGCACGTAGTCTTTGGATACAACCATGTAGGTGCACACGGACTCGTGCAAGTGTTGGTGGTGTCTGCTAATCTCGGGGTGGGTGTGATTGGCGGATTGACCTTCGTGGGAAGTCTTTCGGGCCATATTATTTTGCCGAGTCTGGCTCCAGTATCGCAATTCGCATGGTATATACCGCATATCTCGATTGTCTTATCGTTGGTGCCCACAGTTATCTTAAACAAGGGAAAGTTGTCGCATCTCCATTGGTACGCGCTCGGTACCTTTGCCGCATACTATGGCACCCAATTCGGACACAAAGTGATGGGTATTGACCAGTTTGCCTCGTGTGTGGGTGCTACGGTAACTGGTGTGATCGCCAATGCATATGGAAACTATACTGATAGTGGGCCAGCCATAGAACTCGTGCTTATATCTATAATTGCGATTGTGCCGGGAAGCTTCACGCTGAATTTCACGACGGCTATGGATACTGCAAGCTCCATCTCGCTTGCGAGAGACATGATGATCGTAGCTCTGTCGATCGTCACCGGACAATTTATTTCATGCGCTATCCTACCACCAAAACGACAGCTTTAATCCGTATCAGGAGCTGTAAGCTGCTGGTTAGGTACTGCTGTGAACAACATATTTATCAAAAGACACGGGAAGTGCACACGGTAGACCGAATGGTGACCCGAGTTATGGTACAATACACACCATGCAGCTATCTCCCTGGGCCCTGGGGGTGAATCTACAAAATATGTCGGTATCAAAAAATCAAGACAACAAATATTTTAATTTTAGAAATTTAGCATAGCCCCTCGTTTTTATTACATTAGTAGGCTATGAATCATTATATTGAATTTAGCAAGAATAAATACACTTGTGTGCTGGCGGCTGCACACCATCTTCTCTTGGGAATATACGTATCTTCTCTTGATCATTCTTCTATTATTCCTAGTGGTTTCTACGTCCACATCCCACGATACAGATCAACTCACTCTACTGCCTTGTCGCCAAAAGAGATAAACTACAAATAGCAACATCGATACGCTAGTTAGTTTCTTCATCAAGGTTGTGACTATAAGCTTTAACGCAACGCATAATTCTGCCCCAGAAGCTCAGTGTGCAAGGAATTGGTCAGGTATGACGGATTTCTAATGATAAAATGAATGAAATGGCCTAGTGAATATATATGTAAGCACCAGTAGAGTGATATATATATATATATATATTTGCACCAGTAGTGATATATATATATATATATATATTTGCAACAGTAGAGTGATACATATAAATACATAATTTTTTATTACGTGTACACG
>NW_014039018.1:8045-13946 GCF_001186125.1 Sphaeroforma arctica JP610 | reverse complement strand
ATATATATATAACGAGCACAGTAATGTATATTCTTACCGCCGGTTTTAACGCTCAAACTGTCTGCCCTATTCTGTCTTCCACACGATCTGGATCCGTCGAACTCCTTTGTTGGAGAGCATCCTATGCGAATTCGATCGCTTAGGCTGTCACATTGATGACTTTATTCTCCACATGATGTATTATAGCTAGTATAATATAGCTCTAAAGTGTGTCACATACAAACAAACACGCTTAGTGTGGTCATAATTTTGCGCAAAGTGTGGAGTATACAGCAATAATAAGCGTAATTAAAGTATATCGCACGAATACTGTGCAAGTATAAAAGTTGTTCCGCTGCCAGGGGTTTGTAAACACGGTGAAACGTCGTATAAATACTGGTAAATTAAAAAATACGGTTATATAAATAGAGTTGGTTTCCTTTTCACCCACAGGGCGCAGGGGTCATAGTCGCAGTGATGCGTATTTGGTACGTGAACTGTGGAATTCTGTCAAAACTGGGAATTTTGGAATATGGGGGAGACATCCCCATCCCTGGTGGACCGATGAATGTTGATCGTTAGAATCTTCAATTGTATTGGTCAATTTTGGAATATACAACCTATATAGTTCTGATGTCGTTAATTCGCACTGCATTCTTGTACTAAACACTAATTTAGGACTACTACCACTGTCGTATTTAACTGTGATTACTTCTATGAAGTGTGGCGAGGAGAACAGGTCTAAAACGGCGAAGCCTACCGAGCTCGGCTCACCCCCTGCGGGTAGTCATGTTTACAAGAAATAATTTTTTTTATCCGGCCCATCAAAAAGACAAAATTGGGACAAAATCTGCATGCACCCTGTTTCGACGCTAAATACACTGATTTTCTGTCTATTAGTTAAGACAGCTATGCATTTCCCCCTGTGAAAATGTGAATGTACATAGCCGACAATACATTGGACAGAATGTTAAATTCCTATATTCGATATGTATGTATTTATTTATGAATTTAAACAAGGTATTTATTATTATTAGTTTACTATCATGTATAGTGATGCTGAAAGATACACCAAATGAACTAGGATTAGAAAGCCATGCATGGTCATTAAGAAAGAAGACAGGTCTATTCTAAGACCAATCGAGTTTCTCGACTCAACCTCTATACATTTTCCAACGGTCGGCGTTAAACTCCTGGTCAGTGGCAGGCATTAACGCTCCTTTAACGATGCCATAGGCATTGCTGCTGTCGTAAACAAACAAATCTGATACATCGGACAACCCAATGGCGTTTAAGAATACCTGAATGTTCTGAGCATTAGGAGCGCCGATAATACTATCCACCAGACCCGTGATAGAACTTAACAGACTAGCGACTAAAACATAAGTGGAAGTGGTCCCTGAAGGGAACACTTTCACTACAGGGCCGCCCGCGTAAATGCGGACCTCCTTCTGACCATCTTGTATAACGTAAGATTGCGCGGGTCGGGTAGACATAGGATCGTCAAAGGCTATATTTGAACTACGTGCAGTTCGTACTTGTATCCAAGCATCCGCATTGGTACCACCGATATCGGCATAAAATCCAGCGCTCACGGCGAGGTCATTGTTGGAAATTGCAGCTGAATTCCATCTCAAGAGACCAGCTCTAGTTGGTTCAAAATCGGCAGATAGCGCGCCAACGACTTTAAGTTCTGAAAATAAGAACCTGTCCGTAGTATCCTTATCATTACCATTTCTTGCCAGTGTTAAGGAAGTGCTGTCCATAAGTACCTTAGTCCTAACTTGTCGTGCACCCATACTCGTCGCTTGTGACCACAACGAAGCTGCTACACCGGCAACGAGGGGTGCGGACATACTAGTGCCCTCCATTGGACCAACACCTCCTCCATTTAGAGTTGAGTAAACGCCAACTCCGGGGGCAAGAATGTCTACGCACATGCCTCGATTAGAAAACGAGGCAATGCGATCGTCCTGACCGGTTGCGCCGACAGTGATCGCCGCGAAGTTTCCTGCAGGCGAGAATGAGCAGGCGTTCTGACCGCCGTTATTACCAGCCGAGACCACCACGAGCACATTGGCAAGATACAGCTGCACAACCATTGCATCAACCATCGGTGATAAAGGTCCTGACAAAGACAATACTGCAATTCTCATCTCTGTTGTCGGGCTTTGGAGGGCCACGTTCAATATACGGTTCAACCCTTCAAGCACTGACCATGTTGTTCCGCGACCATCCTTGTCCAGAACTTTCACACTCGACACCTTAGCCTGAACCGCAGCTCCGTACCCGACACCTGCAGCAAGACCAGCAACATGTGTGCCATGTCCATATGTATCTTCAGGACCTTCTCCATTCATATCGAAGGCGTTGTAGAAGTGTTCCGCCCGAGATTGCCCGTCAGCGCCTACAAAGGCAGGATGGGCAATATCTACACCTGAATCGACCACGAAGATTCTAACTCCTGCGCCGCCAGCTGCGATGTTCGCATTCCCGTCTTGTGTATTGCTCCTTTGGTTTATTCTATCCAAATGCCAATTCGAGCCACCTTGTCGACGTTCTCTAATCGGAGCATTTCCTCCATAATTCTGGATGAATTCAGCGGCAGCAACTGATGGAAGTGATAGTAGTGACAGCAAGGTACCGCTTTGTACGAAATCGTTGCTGAACGCTATGAGATGTTCATTACCGCTAGATATATCTGTAATGATGCCTCCAACAAACTCCCCGCTTACTACATCCGAAATGATGCCATCAACAACATTTATAACACTTGATAATACAGATAATGCGGAGTCTCGCGTCTGTCCCCGCTCCAACCTGACCATAGCACCAAGACCATTGTCGATGCCAGATATTTCTATACCCTCAATCTGCCCCACTGCAAGAAAGAGGAACACCGATAAACTCTTCCAGTATTGTGTATATGATCGCATCTTGAACAAGCTAATTGTTGTTTAATTCTGTTTGAATAGGGAAATGGTGATTTGAGCAGTGCTTTATGTATGTCTGTGATGGCTCGAGAAATACATACTGTGATGGCTCGAGAAATACATACTGTGATGGCTCGAGAAATACATACTGTGATGGCTCGAGAAATACATAATTTTTTGTACTAGAGTAGTAATAGGTTCTGGTTTTTATCCTGCTACCTGCCGACTTGAACTCTGAGTCTCTGGCTCTTGTGCCCCGCCGTTACTCTACTATTTTCAAAAGTATTTGTATGATAAAATGAGCCTGTGAAAGTCGTTAGTCGTAAGTCGACGCAACCGTCTATCGTCGGCAGGGAAACAGAATGGACAAGCAAGATTAACCCCAAGAGTTTTTTGATATTTACATATTTATATATATATATATATATATATGTGTGTGTATATATACATCAATTATGTTTTTTATAAAAAACCCCCATGCCTATGTTCAAAAAACAAATAGCCCTAACCGGGGAGCTGGGGCCTGGCACCGCCCGGGCCCTTATCCTGGTCCAAGAAAACTATTTTATTTTGTTTTTTGTTTTTGTTTTTTTAAAATATTTATTTTTTTGCAAATTTTCAGCTAATAGACATCAGAGTGACTGAGTTCAGACAATCAGTCATTCACTCATCTTGACCAGGTGCTCATGACTTAATCTTGCATGAACAGTTGAACACTCATCAGCCGCGAAAGTCGTGAGTCGTAGACGGAGCTGAATTTATTTCTTTTTTCAAAGACAAAAACAAGAATCTTGTTGCGCATGCGACCGCGGCCGCGCGGCGTCCGACCGTCCGTGTGGCTGCCTAGTGCCAAGTGCCAACAGGTGAGAGTCAAGGACTCAAGGGCTCAAGCCTCAAGGCCCGCCCCCATCTGCCCGAGGATTGTGTTGGCGGCAAATGGCAACTTGTGGTATTTACATCCTACATTTGTCCTTTCTCTCTCTTGAGGCTGTGACTCTGTGGCCTGTGGGTCCGTGGGGCGTGGGATTGCGGCCTTTGTGAATTGTGGGCCTGGAGCTGTGGCTGACTGGCTGTGGCGCTGTTTGTTCGGCTGCCGTCATGGAGTTGGGACAAACAAGTATTTATTGGTTTTTATTAAAGCAGAGTTAAAGAGCTTGAGAAATTTCTTGGTTTTTTTGTATTAAAATATATGCTATATCATAGCCTTGTCTGATAATCTATTTAGCCTATGAATATATGTATTGACAAATGGCATTTATATATTAAAAAAAATCAATCTACAACTGTCTGTTTTTATTTTTTAACATCTTGAAAAATACAAAACATTCAGAATCATTTCAGGCAACTTTTGTAAAAGTTGTATACTATTTTTAGTTTATTACAAAGAATATAGATAAAACGTATTGTTTATTTCTAAAATCAATTTTATCATATCAAAAATTTTAAAAATCTACAAATGTATTTACATACTGTACATTTGTAAATATATTGTTTGTCAAATGTAATTTAAACTTTTATCAATTTTGTTATTTGTTTTTTTTTTAAAATAAAAATGTTGTACGTGCAAGCCTGAAGCAGTGAAGCCGTACAATTGTCATTTTGTGCTAACGTTGAATATGTGGGTTTGTTTTCTCTTAATTTTTTATATATAAAAACAACCCAAAACAAAATACGATACATATACGACTATACGAGTAACGAGCCTCAAGGGGTTTACTCTTACTCTTTTTCTCTATACTCTAGCCTAGAGTAACGAGCTCATTGACTACACACCCGATCACCTACGTCATGACTTCATGATATCATTTAATCTTTTCATTCATTGATGTTCAATTATTTACTCATTTTACACTATCATTTCCAATACATATACCAAAGGGTTGTTTAACTTGTTTTAATGCTTTGAAATCATACTAATACTCTAGAATCTCAAGATCACCAATAGTTCACTGTATAAGAGACATATGGAGCTTATTTTGACTCTCACTAGTGTCCTACTAGTACTTTTATTCTATTGTCCGGTGCTTTTGTTTTTAACCACAAGGCTTTCTACTGGCAATATTACTTGAAATTTAATTGTCCTTGACTCCAATAACTGATTGTAGTGGAATGGGATATATTGTTATCGTTTTGGGATCTAGGGGTTGAATTTTACATCAATTTATTGAACTTCGTAGAAATTAGTGGCTCTTATATATATTTTAATTATAAAATAGCGAAGCTATCGCAACTACTCCTGGAGTTTTGGCCTCCTATGTAGCCCTTTTGTTTTCAATTTTTTTTTGGACCATTTGGACAGGGCCATTTGAATTGTATGCTTAGGAGTTAAGTCTTAAAGACTCGCTGAGTTCGGCTTTGTCCCAGATTATTTGTCCCCCACAATCCCAGTCCATCAATGGGGGCTTGGAGCCCTAGCCCTCTGCCCTGAGCCCTGGGACCCGGGTGCTTGGGCAACTTAAAACTTGCGTCTTTTTTTTAACGGAGTCTGAGTCCCTAAGACCCTACATAATCCTAATATGTATTTAAAAAAACGTTTTTATTTGTCTTTTCATTTTGGATACAGTCTGCTGTTCTGCAGTGCAGGCTGTACTCTGTACTCTGTACTCTGCTCTTAGTCTGCAGTCTGCAGTCTGCACTCTGAGTGACTGATCTGCAGGCTCAAGTTGGCAGATGCTCAACACTCCACCCAGCTAGCCTCATTACGTTTTACTTTGCAACGTTTATATTTCAATAGGTGTACGCTGTACGTTGTACTTTTTTTTTCATACAGTGGTCCTGAATGTTTTTTGGGGGGCATTCTACAGGTCAATGGTCAGACCTGTTTTAGGGCGCCACACTTGACATTTGCCCGCCTGTTTAGACTTTTGAGACGTATAGAAAGGAAAATTAAAACTAGTTCTGTAGATGTTAATCTAATCGTATTCTCATCAGTAGTTATCGAACGTTCGAAGCAATAGACAATATGTGTCGAGCTAAGGACCCAGTGAAG
>NW_014039018.1:0-8025 GCF_001186125.1 Sphaeroforma arctica JP610 | reverse complement strand
AAATATATTCGTAGAGGGGCTAAAACGAACCTAAAGATCGGCTCGAAAGTATGTAATTTATCGCAAGTGCTCACGCTGATTCGCAAATTTGTTGACAAACTTTTACCGTCGTCATTCGTGTTTAAACTGCCCACTGTATTTAATTAGTCAGTATTGCATTTTGTGGGCAAAGTATGAAAATAGGTGCATCTGGCCAGATCGGATTTGTGAATATTTTCAGGCCAACCGATATATCAAAAGTATACGGAGAACGTTGAACTTTTATATCTGACACTTAACTCTGTGTTTCAAAAAATAATGAGGCTACATAGGCCATAGCTCCACCGTGGACGACGCACGGCGCACGCAGCTCGGCGTAGACTCCACTCCCTACTCTCTCTAGTCTTAGTACTACAGACTACAGACTACAGTCAACAATGTACAGCCTACATAATACATAAATACAAACACTCTCTTCAACTCTAGTTAGATGCTACAGTGAGTGCGCACTATTTTAGAAGTATGTAGTGAGCAGTTGAGCACTATTTTTAAATAAAAAAATAACTAGTCTACTGAGCAGCGAGGTTTTAGGGTTTAGGTTTTAGGGTTTTGGGTTCTTTTATATATCGAATAAATATACGTTTACGATCAACTTTTATTCTATATGCTTTCCTTTGTATGCTTATAGGTAAAACTTGCGGGTCTAAATACCAACCCAGCTTGTGACTCGTCCAGGTCTCGTCCCACCGCTATGGAAATCCTGGTGCATTTTACTGAAAAAGACATTCAAATTAAGTTTTTGTATAGAAATATTTAAAATATAAAGAAAATCAGGGTTAAAATATCATTTTTTTAGCATACCCCGGCTCATTTGTCTGGGGTATACATAGAGTATACCTATGGAGTCACCCAAAAGATCCTAAATTCCAAATTGAACCAGATATTAAAAATAGCCTAAACATTTATGTCTAAAAATTCCAAGGCACCCGGATTCGCATATGCCATTTTCTAATTTTTGGTAAAATATTCCGTGGTCATCACTAGTCAGTTAAATGAATATTTTATGTATTTAATATTTATGATCAGTTCATCTAGTAGAGAGTATTTAGAGACTCTCTAGAGAGAGAGAGAGTCTAGTAGAGACCTTTATTTCTCGTGTATATACGACAATCAGTCAATCTATCACACAAACAATGGCCTCGGTCGTTTTTTAAAAGGTGACACGGCGCACAGTGAGTCTGTGACAGTGACAGCGATCAGCAGATCACTGATCAGTTTATTGTATTTATTTACTCTCTTTGTCGCTCGTAGGTAGGCTCTCAGGAGTCAGCACTCAACCTCTCTTTCGCTCTCAGAGCAAGACTGAGAGTCACCGACTCACCGCGGTCCTAAGAAGAGAGAGGACAATTCAGAATAGCCAGAGCCAGTAGCCAGTAGCCCCAGTACACTCACAGTCAGAGAGTTAAAGAATTTTGACGACTACGTTCCGAACTGCCGAGTGAAATATGTAGTGTGAAAAATACGAATTCCGAGGCGAGCGGAGTCAAATCACTATTCCCAGCCCGGCTGCCGCCTGCCGGCTGGGCAATACTCAATAGTGAATACACTATACAGAGCGATAGACGACTTCTCTCTCCACTACATTAGCTCAAAGCTCATAAAAAATAGTAATTTAGTGACTGAATTTTATGTAGTGCCGAATACAAAATTGACTGTAAAATACACACATTTAATGCTTATCATAGCCATCATTTAGCTGTATTGAGCTGTAACTTGTTGTGTTATGTCGTTCTCAACCAGAAGCCGAGTCTCTACTCTACTCTCTAGCTACTCTACTCTACTCTCTACGTTATTATATTTAGAAAAAACAGATCTGATTTTTGTTTTACGTTCATAGCATTCCATTTTTTTCATATATTATGTAACGAGTCTTGGAGTTTGGAATGTATGCATCAAATCTTGTATTGGAATTTATCTCTCACTACTAGAGTAAATGCTCTCTACAATTTTACATACATACATTTATCACCGAAATCGTAGCTGACATAACTAGAGTCCCTATTTCTTTTTTTGAACTTGAAATCTGTCTGGAACGCTTTTCTGTCTGGAACGCTTTTCTGTCCGGAACGCTTTTCTGTCCGGAACGCTTTTTCCCCGTTTGTAGGCCCCAAAGAGACCTCTGAAGGATCCTAAATGTAATTTTGTTTCAAAAAATAGCATACTTTTGTGGGTCCGCTCAGTGCTCACCCTGTGCGGATATATTCACAAGTTACTAGCTACCCTCTTTGAAGAAAGGTTTGTGGTCTCTGCGGCGCCCCAGCCGTGTTCTATTACATAGTTTCATACATACTGTATTTTTAAGGCCTAAGCTCATAACGTTATGGGGGTACGGGATAGAAGTTGAACGTAAACGCATATTTATTCAATTTTAAAACGTTATAACGGTCATAATGTGATCAGAAGAGCCTACCTAAGTTCTTTTATAGGACTGGTTCGTATCGTGAACATGGTACACAAATATCTAGACCCGAAAGTTGCACCTATATGCATACAAAGGACCGTATATGGAATAAAAGTTGAACGTAAACGTATATTTATTCGAATTTATAAAAAGTGGGTTGAGCCGTGCACAGTGCAGTGAATGCACACTGCACGCTGCACACTCAGTGCACACTGCCGCACAGTGAAAACTCAAACTACTAGAGGACTTCAATTTCTCTCTCTCTATCTCTCTACTCTCTCTCTCGCTAGAGAGAGAGAGAGAGGAGAATGAGAGTATTTAGAGCGAGAGAGAGTCGTGAAAATCTCTTATGGCTTCTTTTGTTTTGGCGTTTTGCAGTGTGCGTCTGTGCCCGTGTGCCGTGTGCCGTGTGCAGTGTACACACTACACAGTGCACACTGTAGACTGCGAGTGCACACGGCCACACAGTCACACACTGACACACACAAACGAAGACGAACAATAGTCCCCAATCCCCACTCCCCCCAGTGAAGTCTGCCACAACCCTCTCTCTCTGCTACTCTAGAATGTAGTCGAAATTGCTAAAAATAGTTGCGTGGTATTCTGAAAAAATATCCAAAATGATTTTTGTTACTGTTGGCACTTGGTACATGGCAACTAGTATTCGCATTCGGTACTATTTTTGTACCCCTAATGAACGAGGTGAATACAAATAAATAACTGAGTAGATGGTGAAGATATTTCAATTTTTCATACTTCAGTTTGAAGGAATTTGTTTTAACAAAACAATCAATGCCTTAAAAAAAATGTAGAGAAGGCGAATAACAATTGGTTTTACAATTTGTTTTGATTTTTGAACCGCTGCGACTTGAGACTTGAGACTTGAGAGTTGCGACTTGAGAGTTTAGAGTTGAGAACTCAGAACTTGAGACACAAATTTACAATGAGTACCTGACTATCGTAAATCTCGGAATGCTACTCTACGTTCTTCTGCATATGTATTTATAAATATAAGAAGTTCAAGAACCACTCTAACAAATTGCGTTGTACAAAAACTCAAAAAGGTCAAAAACTTTCACGCATATTTGATACATATGTATTCTAAAGTATATATTTTTTTATTTATTTTAAAAATTACATATGTACTCAATATAGTCAGTTTTCAATCCTCACATCTTTTTATCTCATTTCGCAATATTTTGGTAATCTATTCAGGCGCTTGTCGCCACGTCTCATATCTCTCAATGATATACGAGGAAAAGAAATGAATTGGCGCATAGTCGTTGTTTTTGTCAATGGATGTTTGCATCCGATTCTTCAGCAGTGCAGCACTCCGTCTGAAAGATCTTATGAGCCATCGCTGATGTGATACGACATAATGTAATCCGTATAACTCCTACATACGTATTATTTTTAATCCAGGAAAAAACTTTTATCCACAATGGAATGCTACATATGAACATAAATAATCCATATAGCCGTACTAGACTGATATGACGCGACAAGGCGCGATTTTTCTATATACACTGATTATTATGTTGACGATGCACTGATTGAAATTTCGCTTTAGGCGGTGCGCATAATGCGAGAAACTCTTGAGTTATGATGATAGCATACGCAAGAAATTTATGAGATGACGGTGGTTGTCAATATAGGGACTCTTGTCGAGGAATACTGCGCTGAATATCATTAACTATGATCGATGACACAGTTGGTCAGCGTAATTTAAATAGCCATGCTGGTCCGCCTCTTAAAAATACTTCAGTATGTAACCTCGCAATATCTACAACAGAAGTGTAATGAGCATGCCTTGCGTTTCCCTTCCGCATTTGATTCCCAAGCAATCCTGATAGATGTTTCTGGCAGCGATTGCGTGCATGCCACGTTTATGTGCTTGTTCGGATACACCTGACCTGTACATGTGAAATAGACGCGTGTCGTGTCGCTTCGCGTATAGCAATGGCGTTGAGGCGCTTTCATTTAGTCTTTGCATAGACGCACTCATAGCTCTATTGAGTCAATAAGTTGTATTTATATTACTCCCGAATTCAATGTATTTGATAGGCGCTTAATCTCTTCACAATATTTTGAAACCTAGAGTAGGGCCATGGATTCAAACCAACGCGTCGCGAACTGGCTAGGCCGTTGAAGATACGAAAAGAGTGCGAACAGTTTATAAGCGCCTTAATCTGGTCTACTACGCATTGTAAGTACAATAGAAGTACCTCAAAGGAGAAAATAAGGAAAGGCTCTCAGCTATAAGTATCTTGTATACGAGGGCAAGTACAGCCTATAACAGCATACTTGTGCTTCACACTGCACCTTTGCATACAAATTTACTCCGATTCTTTACTTTACGAGACTTGGATTTGATTCCAGTACATTCATTCTCAATATTTCCGTTCAGTCGTAATATCACACCAGCCTGCACGATGTGCATTATAAGTTTCTACAGAATCATAACAGACAGCAATGGTACGTGGCTGGAATTCGGATTCTACTTTCTTTGTCGTCTGCAGTCGAGTCGGTTGTTAGATCGATGATCACCCGAGCACTCACAACATTTTCACCAAAGCCGAGGCATGCTTCATCGCTTTGCGCTGTGGCACAAGTCATCTCACCTAATAAAAGCCGATTGAAGGGAAAAGGAATATCAGACCCATCCCGTCTAGGTAGGGAGCTGGATGAGGCCGCGACCAAATAATTGAAACATGTGTGACGACTCCGATTTTAAATACTGAAAGCAAAGCGCCAAACTCGCACGCCAAATATCATGCACACAAACCGTCAGAGAGAACACATATATATACTATGCGCAAGTAGTATCAAAGATCAAATTGCTATATACAAAAGGTTGGGAATTAACCATACACCTGTATAAACATATGCCAACCAGCCATAGGCACTCATACTATACCCACATCAAGAGACCGCAACAAACAAACATACACATATATACCACATCTATTCAAAAGAATTGGAATCAACCATACACCTTCACAACCATGTCAACAAGCCAAAGACACGCAAAGTACACCAGCACACGAAGACCACAACAATCAAACATACACATATATACCACATCTATACAAAAATATTGGAACTAACCATACACCTTCACAACCATGACAACCAGCCAAAGACACGCAAAGTACACCAGCACACGAAGACCACAACAATCAAACATACACATATATACCACATCTATACAAAAATATTGGAACCAACCATACACCTTCACAACCATGCCAACCAGCCAAAGACACACAAAGTACACCAGCACACGAAGACTGTCACAACAAACAAAACATACACCTATATACAACTGTTGCGCGATTGGAATACGTTTAGTTCAGCAGATGCCGCGTACACGCTACTGCTACGCCACACAAAGTGCCCCGTGATACCTTTAAGTAGTAGTTGTATGCACGCTCAGCCACCAGGCCAATGACAGCCAGTTTAAGTGCAATGGTCAAGTAGCTATCCCGGTGCCTTAGTTCCACTTGCTTCTTGAGTAGCGTCACGTCCTTTTGCAAAGCTTCCAGCTGTGAATAATCATTTACGGACGGGCAGATTAATTCCAATAGTTCAGGTGTATGTACACTCTCACGCACACACACACACACGCACACAATACAATTACAACAACTAATTCATATAACAGTGCATGACCCACCACTCGTGGGGCGATATGAACTAGTATTATACCAGAGAGTGGGGTTTGCTACTGCTGTAGCTGAAAACGTTCGCTGCGCTATGAACAATGCTCGTCTTTAACTTCACTTGCGCAGACGTCCTGCGCCATTCCTAAAACGCAATTGAGTGAAAGTGGGGACACACGCCATCGATTTGTGTTGCAGAAGGTTGAGCGATACGGACGACCTAGCCTCGAGATGAGAGAAGTGTTGCAGCAATCTTTATTATGTTTAGATGCAAGTGTATTCGTACACATATATGATATACTAGGGTTTTTGCATGCATACAAACTTCACATATTTATGATAAACTACTTCAGTATTTATACATTTTTTTATAAAAACATATGAAATATTAGGATTTTTGTATTTACACTTCACATATACGATAAACTAGGGTTTTACTATTTATACTTCACGTGTATGTGTAGACATGTGATAGGTACATGGGTGTACTGTATGTTGCACTAACAACTAGGCGTATGAAGCATCACAATGCACCCACCTCTTGAACTATTTTGGTTTTTGGGGCTCCTCCCGACACTGAGGGCCGTAATGCTCGTTTTGCCCCGTTTAATGCCAGAGATGAGGACGAATTATGTTTTCCCATGTCAGACGAGTACTGGTGCAGAAGAATGTATAACAGATTCAATTTGCGTCTAAATAGTCTCGTAATTATTCCTAACCAAAGATGCCAATAATATCGAGGTTTACAATGTCTGTATAATATTATATAAACTAGGACTCACAGAGACATGCTTGCCAATCGTATCGGGGTTTACAGTGATCTATGTCTGTACAATACTAATTAAACTAGGACTCACAGAGACATGCATGCCAATCGTATCGAGGTTTACAGTGATCTATGTCTATACAATACTAATTAAACTAGGACCCACGGAGACATGCATGCCAATCGTATCGAAGTTTACAGTGATCTATGTCTGTACAGTACTAATTAAACTAGGACTCACAGAGACATGCATGCCAATCGTATCGAGGTTTACAGTGATCTATGTCTGTACAATACTAATAAAACTAGGACTCACAGAGACATGTGTGCCCAAGAATTATTTCATGCATGACAACTGGCTTCTATTAGCATGCAACAGCGGATGTGTCTCAACACCGTCCCGAATTTAGGCAGGAATCACACTATGATAAAACCACCTACACTCCACCACATCCTAATACAGATGGCAATCACTACATATCCAGACACGCACAAACACGCACAGACACACTCAAATCAACCCAGCTCGGAATACAAGGAGCCGCTTAATGCTGGCTGTGGCACCTCACCGATGGGTCGTGTGCAGACTAAACATACCCACCGCAACAGTCACGGGTGCAACTACAGCCCACAAAGCCGACAGACGTTGTGGGGCAATACTCCTGATCATACACCACGAGACGACTGCCTGGATAACGTACCACTGCACGAAGACAGTACAGGCAACTACAACAACGCAACACAAACAAGTAAACTATACACACAAAGCAAGCCATCCACACCACCACAACAATACAGCTTATGATAATAGTTGTGTGCACATGTGCTAGTCAATGGGTGTGGAGATCGGAGCGTGTGCACGTGCACAGATGCACATATGAGTATCCTGTACACATACACACGTACACATAGACATGTCTCCCACTATGTAGCATTCCCAGTAATCCGCCATACCTGCGAATCAACGGGGTTAGCCATGGATGTTCGTTTGCTCGGTGACGGTGAGGACTTTCCATCGTCGAACGAAGGCAATCTATTGTACTGTGTGACATCTGGCGGAGACACATCTCTCGATCTAGGCAACCGAGTAGCTACATCTAAACCTGCACAGAGGAGTGGTGTGAGACGGGAAGGAGTAAGAATATATACTATATCTG
>NW_014039019.1:6421-13950 GCF_001186125.1 Sphaeroforma arctica JP610 | reverse complement strand
ATATTATAATATATATATATATATATATATATATATATATATATATATATATATATATATATATATATATATATATATATATATATATATATATATNNAGTATAGTATGTAGTATATATATATATATATATATATATATATATATATATATATATATATAAACCCATGTTTGAGTATGCTTTTAAACAAGAATTTCATCACGGAGAAATCTTGTGATATACATATAAACTGTGCGCCTATCCATTAACACAGCATATGCTCATAACCCACCACCACCCAACTAGCACATCTCCTTGGCATTGCCTGTAAACCGGGTTTACATCCATCCGCTCACCCTTCTGTCACTTGTTTCAACCAGGTTTCCAAGTGTCGGAAAAACCTTCTACGGCTGCTACACGTGGGCGAGTTCAGCAAAGCGGCGCAGTTTGAAGACCCTTGCCTCACCTTTGTATTGCCTGAGGTTATCTGTAACTTCTGCATGGAGTGTCGCGACATTGATCTCTGCCGGTGCGTTCCCCATCACTTTCCGTGTGCATGTGTTAGTGCGTGTTCCGTCTCTGTGAATGGATGTGCGTGTTCGTAGCAGTTCACGTGTAGAGAAGAGTTTGGTTGCTGGCCGTGTGCACGTGTTGGGTATCCGTTTCTCGCCTGTGTGTTCGGGTTTGGGGTCGAGGATTTAAGGTTTGCCAATGTGTTAGGGCTTGGGTTTAAGATCTAGGGTTTAGGGTTTAGTCTGCATCGATTATCGCGCCATTGGTCCTGCCAGTACAACCCCTCAGATACATTCATTGTGTATCGTTTGTATGTGCGGAATCCTTTTGTATGGAAGTGCTTCTTAAGTGTTTACTTTTATCAGGTGTTTACGTGCATATCTTTTTGTTTAGACTGGTGTAGTCGGATCAGCTTTGTGTATGAATGTATATGTCAATAGCCCTCGCATACGTTCTTATCTTTGTCCCGCCAGAGCTTATCTGCCACCTCTAAGCCCAGTGAAATAAACGTTTACGTTCGACTTTCATTTGTATGTATTGCTGCGACATCCATCTCTGCCAGTGTACCTACACGTGCTTGTGAGAGTACCTTTCTACGCGGACACGCGTGTGTTGCATATGTCAGTGTGTGCGTATATCAATGTTTTCAGAGTGCTTATATGCCTTGCGCCAACGCTTGCCTGTGAAAGCACCTTTCTATGCCCACACGCGTGTGTTGCATATGTCTGTGTGTGCGTATATCAATGTGTTTTCAGAGTGCTTATATGTTTTACGAATCCTTACCACGATTGTCCCCTAGCTGGAAGATCGGAGATCTATCAGAGTACTCATACCATATCTATCAGAGTACTCATACTATTTCTATCAGATTACTCATACCATATCTATCAGAGTACTCATACCATATCTATCGAATTACTCATACTATACCTATCGGATAACTCATACCATATCTATCGGATTACTCATCCCATATTTATCAGAGTACTCATACCATATCTATCGGATTACTCATACTATATATGTCGGATTACTTATTCACCCTTTTTGTGCACATACCGCAGAGATGTCCATAAAGAGGAAGGCGAAGACGGAGAGCAAATCGGATTCTGGCGGTGTCCGGCATGTACAACGGAATACGACAAGGATGCCATAGAATACGCTCTCATTGGTAGGTATTTGTTTTGTGTATACGCTCTCATTGGTAGGTATTACTGTGCGTGTACGCACCATTGGAAGGTATTTGGCTCGTGTGTACATTCTTATTGGTTAGGTATTTGGCTTGTGTATACGCTCTCATTGGTAGGTATTTGTTTTGTGTGTACGCTCTCATTGGTAGGTATTTGCTGTGAGTGTACGCTCTCATTGGTAGGTATTATCCCGGTGTGTGTATGCTGCGTATGCCTTGCCATCTGTGCTGTTATAGCACTTTCTCGTTTCAGCGTGGGCAGTGCCCTGTCCTGTCCTGTCCTGCATGCATCGCCAGAGAGTACTATAATGTGGTAGGAATCGCACTCATTGGATGAAATTATCTCCGTAAGCGCTGTGTGCTGAGTGCGTATTCACTGCGAACTGATAGTTGTATCTGCTCTGTACCTATTGCGCCAGTATATACCAAAGCAGTCGGTAGGCCCATAACTCACCCCCCTGAATGCTTACATTGACCCCCTGGTGATGAGTATGATGCGTATGGTACTGTACATCGCAGTGATGCTCCGATTGCGTGGGTACAAAAGGGTGAATTACTCATATGATTCAAACAACCTGTTTGTATTCTCGATGCAGATGTGGTACGGAAGCAGCAGATTACATTCAATCTCCAGGATCTGGTCTGCGATAAGGTAGTACCATCCACAAGCGCGGTGTGTGCACAAATCCTAAAACCCTAAAACCCTAAACCCCTAAACATATACTGAAGCTCTGTGAACACCTGCACTTGCTGCGCAGGCGTAGGTGGTTGTACGTCCGTATAAGCATCTGTCTGGTGCCGCTTGTGTATTGATAAAGGTCTGTTTGTTTCCATACCTTAAGACGGCACTAGAGTCACTCCCATCAGGCTGGTGTGTCCCGAGCTCCCCCTTTGTGTACACGTATACATACACGAATCCGAGTGTGTACGGTATTTCGCCGCTCAACCACTCGCCCTGGTTGTTGGGTACCAATCGAGTACACGTTCTTACCAAGGCTTTGTGGACCACTCAGAGCCATACCTCAACTCCTTGTGTGTGAAGACATACCTACACATACCCGTGGAGCCATACGCACACAAGCCACACCCACACCTTAACTCCTCTCCATCGCCTTTACTATTCGCAGTGCAATGGCATACAAAGGCTGCTCACGCCGTCCTGTCCGTGCTCGGGTGTGTATCGCAACCGAACCAGCCGAGAGGATGTCATGACAACTGTCAAGACGCTGGATAGCATAGCCCAGTTCTACCAGGTGTGTTCACACTAAAACCCTAGACCCTTCTCCATTGCTGGGTGTGATGACTGGTTGCACCGGGTCAGTATAAACTCAGAGCTGGCCTACGCTGAGCTCTATCAGCGTGTTCGGTTGACCTGGCCAGTCACATACACCGTGGTGTATGTGTTGGAGCCGGGTTACTCTTGCTTATCGTACTGGTGTATAGTGTATGTCGCCTATACAACCCTCCATATTGGCTGGGCACATGGTTCAGTCTGTTATATTACCGACTACGCTTGGAAAGCCAAGATTGCTAACTGAGCCTGAGATTGACAGACGGTTTATAGCGAGTAAATGCCACTAAAGGTGGACCGGGGGGGGGGGGGGTAAGGGAGTGTGTATTCACTATGGTGAGCCAGCTAAGTCGGCAAGGTTGTATATTGATGAGCCGCTGTGTATCTGTATGCCAGGACAAGGCCTCTTTCTCACACTACAAGTCATAGCAATCACACTACGGATCAGACATACATGCTAAGGATTATACATACATGCTAAGAATTATGCATACATGCTAAGAATTATACATACATGCTAAGAATTATACATACATACATGCTAAGAATTATACATACATGCTAAGAATTATACATACATACATGCTAAGAATTATACATACATGCTAAGAATTATACATACATACATGCTAAGAATTATACATACATGCATGCGCCGCGCTCAAGAGCAGCTCGCGTACTTTGTGAAGTGAGGTGGTCTGCCTGTGTCTGCATTTTCGGCCAAAGTGTTTCTGTTAACAGCAGATAGATGGCTGGTCTGGGATAGATACGTACGTTCCACGTGTAGAAGTACAGAATATTTAGACTATATGACTAAGTATGATATTGTGTATCACTATCAAAACTTGTACTAGAATCTGTACTGGCTATCATACTTATAATATAGCACCGTATCACATTATATATAACCTAGTAGTTATTTAATAGCTAAATTCACTAGGTTCGAGCCCCTCTTTACTTGACTTACCTTCCTTCTCCACCCCACAGCTGCGATTACTGCAAGATGTGTTACAAGATGCGAAGGATGGGGCCGTGCCAATGGATATCTCCGGAGCTGCCTGAACCACGTAGCCAGTCTTAAATTCATAAGTTAAAAGTGGTACATATAGTACATATACACAATAAAGAGGAGCAGGACACTGCTTGGTTGAGCAGTGAGTACTGGGAATCAATGAGTTTGTATTCCGATTCCATTTTGGATATCTACAAACTATACGCTTAAGCGATGGTTTAATATCCGAACCTAAAATAAATTTTTAAAAATCACCTGGTGTCAGTACTGGAATGTTATTTACTATTTATATATATATATAAAAAAAATTGAGAAACATGAAGCTCTCATATTCCCACCCGTGTCCCAAATCCCAATGAAAGTGGGCCCGTAGCTGTAACGCTCACGGCTCTTAGCCCATCACATCACTGCGCGTCATATACCAATTGGAGATCTAAATGGCCTTTTTTGGGCCTCGATATATCAATACTTGTCATGTATCACTCAGACATCTCCCTAGAGATGAGAACCATCGTTTATTTTTATATGAACCCTTTGACGGAGGTGCATGAGATCAGAAACAATACTTGAAATATATACTTCATTCCAGGATCGCTACCAGAATAGCACAATAATTAGAACCTGATAGAGAGTTTGCTGTTCGTGAAGGAGGCGGTTACAGCTTTGCCGCCATGAAGGTGATATCTGCATTCAGCATGGTCCGCTTCACATACATAACAGCAACTAGTGTCACGGTGACTGAATGTGCCGTGAAATCATTGCATAGTAAAATCAGCTCACCTTGTCATACTTTAATAGGTGTCGCTCTGAACTCATTCAATTCAGTTGAGGGCATCCAATCGTCACTTCGCGAAACGAACATACCAGATTATTCTGATACATTCTGCACAGATGATGAGATCAATAAGTGCTATTGTGGTACTTTGTTGCCAATTCGTACAAACAACACTCAGGAATTGGAGGTGAATGGTATCGTCTGCCCTAAACATGCGGCTCGTGATGATAGTAGCAGCAACAATACTACTAATTTTCTGTACAGCAAGCTTCTTGACAAAAACAATATCGACGCATGTAGTATCCCATATGCTGCGTTTGCCAAACCAGACGTTCCTAATAGTTCCACTCCCGCATATGATCCTTTGTCCGAAGCTACCACAAGGAAGGGTGAAGTGAACACCATCAAAATCGCCAATGGTGAGATATTTTTCGATGGTGGAGTGCTCGATAGTGATGACGAAGACATCGACGATGCAGATGAGTGGGCTGTGGAGCCACCCAGCACCACACAATTGCTTGTGGCCGAGGTCATACTCGCCGCAATATTGGTGTTTGTATCACTCGAACCAAGCCGTTTTCGGTGAAGGAATTGACGAGGAGAATATGATTACAAATGATTCGCAAATTGAAAGGCAAGCATGACCTGTCGCAATTTTAAATTGCTACACGTACTTCAAGAATGTAAAATTATATGAAATGACTTTCAGTATACTAGCGGAACTGTTGCAACACGAGGTTCTAGAAATATATTTAACTCATTTATGTATACAACTCGGATCAAATAACCGATATCAAGCACAGACTGCTCGGAGAAATAAAATAATGTACGCAACACAGCTGTATACCAACCAGTTTATGTATACTTGAAGACTAAATATTGTGGTTTAATTCCGAAAGATCTATCGTTCAGCGTCTTTTGCAGTCGTACACTAAACGTGTATCGTCACCCAGAACGGTTAACCTTTTCCTATATTGCTGCTCATATTTGATTGAGTTTGGGTTGATTGAGTTTGGGGATGGCGTGAAACTACCTTCCCCGTATTCACAAATGCACCCATAATTCCCCAGGATGACTTTCCCTGTATAAAGATATCGTTTGTTTGATAATCTATCAAATCCGCCCAATCATTACCATCCACTACTGTATAATTAAAGTGAAAAGTCCCTTTCTTGATAGGGATATGGGCTTGCATATATAACTTAACCTCAACTCCTCCACAATTGACAAATTCAATATTGTGCCATATTTGATTGATCGAGCGAACACTGATACCTCTCTTGTTAACAGGAGTCGCTGAATCCAAGATTTTTGTTTCCTTGTTTCTAACATCACCCCAGCGAAAGTGCATACCCACGCTGGCAACCGCAGGTGTAGGTTCAATAACTTTCGTCTGAGTTGAGGATTGCCTCATCAGAGATACGAAGTGGTTGTAATTCACTCCTACACAGTCGTTGTAGTTTTCTAATGTTTCCTTCACGGTAACGTTGTGGTAGATAGTTGAACACGATTCCAGACTCAGGAGCCTGATGACTGTTGAAGGCAGTATCGTGTTGCTACATATACTAGGCAGTAACTGCATAAGAAGGGTATGATTGACCAGACAGCTCGCTTCTGATACTGGACAAGGTTCGTTTCGAAACATAAAGTTGAGGCATGTTTGCGTATTCCACGGACCGTCAGATCAGCACCTAAATGTGTACTGAGTATCAATGAGGATTTAGTGTGTTGCAGGAACGACCCCACTCCCTCATTAGAGAGTCCGCCTTCGTGGGAAATACACAGGCGAGGCTCAGCCGCTATAGTCGCAGTAGGCATCTCCCTAAACATCATTTTAAGATATTCTATCGCACAAATTGAAATGGTGATAAAACAAGCATACTTACAAGCCGCAACTAAGGATTCCTTGCTCAACCCTATGTTCATCGTATTATAATAGATCCTATAATGAACTTGCTTGAGTAGGTAGAGCTGTATTCAGGCAATTATAGGCCCTTCTATTATGAGCACCTACAAAGAACATGAACTACGTCTAATCTATTCCTACAGTGTACAGTGTTCAAATATTAAAGATATAATCCGTGAACTGTTATAGGTACATCTGTATCGGACTGTCAGTTCAATAGTAAAGACATAATCGACAAAGGTTAATACGCCTACGCTCAACGATCAACGGTGTCGTCGTGACTCGTGAGTCGTGAGGGCGACACTGAGTCACTTTTAAACTGACTCGGAGTCCGTGTCACTGGCTCACTGCCGCTGCGGCCTTCTTCTGGCGTGTCTACTGTCTACTCGGTATGACGTATAAAAATACCATGGCAGATCGCTTTTAGCATTTCATAAACAAATAAATAAATTCAGTATACTGGTGGCAGTTGGCACCGTGGCAGACTGGCAGGCTGGCGGCTGGCCGCCTAATGCACCGCGGGCCGCAAGTCCCTGCCACTCTGCTTCTCTTATCTATCCCTGCCGCGTTTTCAAAACGTTTCTTTGTCCAGTCCACCAGATATGTAAAATTGTAAATAAATATTATAATACGAGCCGATGGCGACCAATGAAGTGACGCCTTAAACGCATATTATTAGTCTTACATACTGATTCCGTGATTGGCTGATTCAACTGATTGAGATCTTCTCCTCCGTGATTGCCTGATTAGTGATTGAGATCTTCTCCAGTCTCCAGTCTCCAGTTCTCCAGTCTCCACTGCTCCTGGCTCCAGCCTATTTATGTAAATATGACGTTGCTGTACTGTTTATTTCATTTTTATTATT
>NW_014039019.1:0-5291 GCF_001186125.1 Sphaeroforma arctica JP610 | reverse complement strand
TATTGGATTTCTCAAAAAACGGACAAAAAAACAACAAAAATATTAAATTCTGTTTTTCTATGTAAATATATTTCAAATATGTCATCATTTTTAGAACAAACCAACAACAAAATACCAAAGAGCTCAGAATTCGATATCCGAGAATCGGAGAAAAAATTCCGGGAATTCACAGATCTTGTGAGTTTGTGACTGCGCACATATTTATTTCGTCATCTGAATTTTAATATTTTAAAAATATATTGACACTGTGCATTTCATTTTATATATATTCTCTTGTCAGAGCACAAGCCCTCTATTTTTTCTTTTTAAAAATATGCGTACAACGAAAACAATAGCAAATAAATATATGGTAAACCATGCTAAATAATTAATATATATATAAAATACGGTAAATATAGTATATATATGAGCATTTTTGTAGTAAAAAAAAAAGAAAACGTCTTTTTTTGGTTTTGGAAAACAAATGCGGAGGCATCTCTGGCAATTTTTATTTTATAATATTCATATACAAAATGCTTCACATTGATATTTGATACCATGTCTTTAATCTGAGATTGACCGATCTGTTGTGTACATATAGGCCTGACCTTTCACTGTGGATTGTAAATGCAGGGCATTCGTATTGCAAGAGTGCGCGCAGGGGAGTCATTGAACATGTATTATGTTTAGGTTGTCGTATTGTCGGGGTTGCTTGAACTTAGACCAAGCGAGTGCGATCAGGATGCCTTTCGTAGAAGGTATTCGTTCGATCATGACGTTGGTTCTAATCTTGAAAATATGCGGATTGAAACGGATGTATATTGCGTGCATGTGTGATAAATTTCTTCCGTAGTTTCTGTACAGGATTTCAAATCTTGCATCTATCTGAATGTACTCGTCTTCCTTTATATTCACGTTTAGACGACAATAGCATTCATACATCTAGTTACTACTAGTATGGTCGAGTTTTATATATATTGTTTCATCTGCTAGGCTTGACATGTACTAAATCTGTAGTCAATTCTGATTCTCTCATAGTATCCATACATCCAAAGCTGGGAAATTGAGTTTGGCTAACTAACTCGCATTCCTAGACTGTTGCAAAACTTAATTCTAAAAATAACCAGTCGGGATTTGAAATGATTTCCCTGGCTGATTGAGTGAACTTCTTGCGTACCCATAGGCGCAGGTGTTGGTGAATATCGACTACTCAATACTGGGTGACGCCCTTGCTCTAGCACAACCGGTGTGCGACTTCTTGGCAGTAGGACAGCACGCAGGTGATATGCAACACGAAGCCATCTCTACGCCGCCATAAGCTCATTTCTGCATTGTGACGCGTGCATCTATTCATCGGTGCACTCTAACATCCGGGCCAGTCAAAATATCAACATAATCTTAACCGGTCTCTCTCCTCGCAATTCTCTACTCTTCAACTACACCACGCCTCTGGCTTAACTTTTAATCGATCTCCGTCGACCAGCTCACGGTAGCACGTGCATTCGAGTGGTACTCGTGGAGAAGATATGAACATCCTTGCCCTTTCCCTTCTGCACCCCAGTTTGATTTGTCTTGAAAACCGTATTCAGCTACAATGACGCAGGACGGCAAGATACACACCATAGGTGGACATATATATATATATATATATATATAAATATATATAAATATGTATATTCACCCCCCACTCATTCACTGAGATTCGCTTGATGCATCGCACAGCGCGACGCAAACGTAGGTACCGTGCTGAAATTGCACATGATTATTTGCGTTTCGCATCATTCATCGCATCCGGTTACACATAACTGTTCCGCCCTATACGTTAACTTTGGCGTGAAACTATCATTTTGTAACCGCTCCTTGCGAATGCAATCAAGTTCCTGTGTCGCATATGTCACTAACTTGTCGACAATATTTGTCAACGAGCTGCCCGACGCCATATACCAGCTCTGAAATGCTCATGCCGTCTCATATCCGTGCACCAATTGACGGTTCTTGTCGCATATTACCTGTCGCATATTGCTCACAACTAAATTATACCCGCTCACTGGTTCACTTCTTATCCTCCTTCTCCTTTATCTTCCGGCCGTCACCGGCGGTCCACCCGTCCTCCTTCTTGGTCAGCATCACGATCTTGTGGGGCTCCCCTTCTACGTGAAAGTGTGGCACAGCCTTCACACTCAATCGCTTGACTAGGTCGTACACTGTACATGTATGGGGTTCAACAAACAAACGTCAGCTACACCCCCCAAAAAATGAACAATGGTAATAGAATTCAAAGATATATAATCTTGTTTCTCTCGAGATCAGCAAACGAGCTGAGGCTAAAACAAAATACAAGATAACAGATTGGGGGCAATGAGCAAAGCCATTGGCTGTAGCGGCATATACACAAGTGTTCAAAGGATGAGGTGCCCTGGAAGGGTGCTACGGACGATGTCAAGGGTAACACACACACACACACACATATATATATATATATATATATATCAACCACAGTAGAAAGGCCCATCTATAGTCGCATGCTATTGCCCAGATTGCCTTGTGTACAGAGCATCCTACGATCGCAGCTTGTATTGCGTATACAGACATACCAGAAATCATCAGCACAGACACCGGTGCGGAGTTCATGACTTTGGCCGTCATGCCATTTGAGAACCCCATCACTCCTAATACAATGCGCGACAGGCGAATAGGCAGGCACAAGATGGGGCAGAGTTAGTGTATGTAGAGTTAGTGTATGTGAGGCTACAGGGGTGTATGGAGTGGGAGACCAGGTGGATATACACATACACTGTGTATATGAGGATGAAGAAGGGATATACACATACACTGTGTGTATATGTAGGTGAGAGAGATATACACATACACTGTGTGTGTATGTGGGTGTGAGAGATATACACATACACTGCGTAAATATGCTCATGGCTGTGTTACGGTTCTCTATCCCTGAGTATCTACTGTAATTTATCAACGAACCAACTGTAATTAATGTCTGTAATGCATCCTCATACTGCAAGACCAACAGGAAGATTAATAAGAAGTGAATAGCAATAGCAACGTGCACAAGGTCGTAGGTAGTGCTACATAAACAAACACATATGGCAGACATACATATACAATGACCTAGACCATATGAAGGGGAGGTAAGCTGTGGCACACAAGCACTCACAGACACGCATAACTAAGCACATAATCGAACAACAGGTCAGCAATATATATATATATATATATATGTACATATGGTACAATGAGGGTGTGAGTGAGAGTGTGTGTGCACACCTTCCGTGCTGATGAGTTGCCTCACAGCGGTTGCAACAGTGAGCTTCTTGCTGCTGGTCTGTATGCGTGTCTTGATGACGTCTAAGGGGTTTGTCAGTGTCGCGGCGGTCATGCCGGCAGACATCCCACAGAAAGCCTATGAGCCAAAGAAGATGTTAAGATTAGATGTATGGGCAGGAATGAGCAGCTAGAGATGTGCGGTGTATCTTATAGGTGGTGGTAGGTATGAGATGGATGTTAATGCTAGTCGGATGAAACGCGCTCATGTAAACGAACAAGGACAAGGGATCCAGCCTATTGATTTAAACGGTTGCTACTACTTTTAACAGTTGCAGCACGGAACGCTCGTGTGTATCTCCTCATGTCATCCTTAAAACCCTCAACTCACAGAACATACAGCAATAGCTACTAAGCATAGACGTAGAGGTAGAGGTAGATGTAAATGTAGACGTAGACATAGACTTAGACAGACTCAGACATAGGCATATACATAGACAGACATAGACATAGACATAGACATAGACATAGACATAGACATAGACATAGACATAGACATAGACATAGACATAGACATAGACATAGACATAGACACAGACATATACTTAGTCATAGACATACATCCACACTCTCACCCACACACCTGGACTGGCACACGGTACGTCTGGCGATCCTCTTCGCATGTGAGCACGCGGTTGTTCAACTTGTCCTGCACGAAGCCGTAGGTGGCCCACCAAATACCAGAACTAGGTGCATACATGGAGAGACTAGACCAGAACCCTCGGTACAATCCCTTCGGACCGTCGCGTTTGATGATATGCCTAGCCACATCTGGGACACACACACACACAACACCAGAAGGGCATCAACAACGTTAGCGTAGCTACATACCGAATGTACAGGTTGATCTCGTCTGTAGCGCGCATCATAGGCACATTCGGATCCTAACCCTTTCGAAGTATGTGGGGGCATGTGCTGTGTGCTAAGGTGTAGATAGGTCTTGCATGTGCTGTGTGCTAAGGTGTAGGTAGGTCTTGGTAGAGTCTTGCATGCACTGTGACAGTGTGACCGCATACGAGGGCGGCGCGGTGGAATGACGCGTGCACTCAGATCGGTGGCGCAGGAAGATAATATACAGATGAAGAGGACTCTACAGACGACCGTACACACATACAATAGGTGTACTCAGGTGTAGATATATCACATGCACGTACACGCCTGAGGTGTAAATACGAGTTCATAAGAACATTATGACCTATACGTATTTATAATGAAAGTTTATCATCATGACCGTATTAAATGTGCATCATCTACATATCAACACAACAAATGTATATCATCTACGCAAACATAATAAATATATTCCTTCGACATAAACATGGCAAATGTATATCATCGACATACATCAACATAGCAAACGCATACCTTTTACATAGATACCCAAAAGTGGGTGCGTAGTTGCTGACACTCACTTACCTATGCCACTATTGAACTTCGTCGGAACACCCTCCTTCGCTTCCATCGCCTGCACTATGAGTCTGTAAGTACATAACAAATGGTTAGACCACAAAGCCACGTGGACAATTAATGAGGTCATCGGCACTACGGCTATTAAGGGATGAATAGTACACGCAATATGTGTATTTGTTCATATGATAATAAACAGATGCACAGTCAGGAAGATGACAAGTGCATGGAGAGCGTGTGTATGTGCATTCAACAGGCTAGTACGTGCATTTGAAAGGCCTCTGTGTATAACGTTAAGACGATTTAGTGCGAGTCGATTCGCAGCAACTCGTATGGACCAAAGAATATATATATATGCAAGTATATACATATGTATATGTTTAGGTATTATGTTTATGCATATAGTTTATAATAAATATATATAATATAATATAAGTTATATATATATACATTCACATATACATTCACATATATATGTATATACTTGCATATATAAATATATATATGCAAGTATATATATGTATATGTTTAGGTATATGTATATATATATGTAAATAATTTATAAT
>NW_014039020.1:1505-13965 GCF_001186125.1 Sphaeroforma arctica JP610 | reverse complement strand
ACATACACACGCACACACACACATATATATACAACATATATATATATACATATATAGATAGAAAGAAAGATAGATAGTTAGGAGATGACATTGGGTTGTGTGATAAGCTTGGTCAAACCATAATTGAACTACGCTTGTTTGAGACAATCATGCTGCCCTTATTGGTCATATCGTTGCAATTATCCCCAGCGTTACACTCTTTGTCTATTGGTATATTCGTGCTATACAATCATTCCCAGTACCCTTTTAGTATTTTAACCTAAAATATACATTCTACCTCCCCTACCGTACTTCCATATCAGGTAATATTCAGTACGGTGAGATTGGTGGATTATCAGAGCAGATCCGAGAGTTGCGAGAAGTCATCGAGCTACCTCTGCTTAATCCTGAACTTTTCCTACGAGTGGGTATTAGTCCGCCCAAGGGAGTGCTACTGTATGGACCCCCAGGCACAGGTATGCAACTTTATTGTAGTGCAGGTGTGTTTTCTTATATATATATATGTATATGCCTGAAAGTTTAACTGTAGGTTTGTTTGAAGGTATATATTTAACGAGACGCCTAACTCACCGAATAATTATGCGTACAGCTTATATTCAGTGATTTTAAACAAATCAGCAATAGGCCACAACAATCTTCTGGACCCCTTTTAACACCCCCTTGATCCACAGGAAAGACCCTGCTTGCCCGCGCCGTAGCCAGCAATGTCGAGGCCAGCTTTCTCAAGGTTGTATCCTCCGCCATCGTCGACAAGTACATCGGAGAGAGTGCGCGTTTGATCCGTGAGATGTTCGGATACGCGCGTGACCACCAACCGTGCATTATCTTCATGGACGAGATAGACGCCATTGGCGGACGTCGATTCAGTGAGGGAACGTCTGCCGATCGAGAGATTCAGCGAACTCTCATGGAGGTAGGTTCTGAAGGTCTGATATAGCTGATTTGTCAGTCCAGTCACCAACAATGGATTCATTGTCAATATGTTTTCGTATATATGTGTACACACTCACGCACTCATATTATATATTTATATTTCAATATCTATATCCAGATCTATCTATATCTATATGAATATCTATATCGGTATATATACATATATATATATGTACACCACATATATATATATAAGTGTGTGTGTGTGTGTATATATCTATATCTGTTTATATTTATATATCTATATATAATATATATATATATATATATATATATATATATTTCGTTACAACTATACTCATTATATTTTCAATATGTTCCCATTAGCTGTTAAATCAAATGGACGGTTTCGACGTCTTGGGCCAAGTCAAGATGATCATGGCCACCAATCGACCCGATACACTCGATCCCGCTTTGCTGCGACCGGGACGTTTAGATCGTAAGGTGGAGATCAAGCTGCCCAATGAACAGGCCAGATTAGATATCCTCAAAATTCACGCGTCAAAGATCACAAAGCACGGAGATATAGGTGGGTGGTGTAGAGAGTGGTTGCTTTGTTAATATACAGGTTATGCATGTTTATGCGAGAAGTATTCTGCTTTCATGGGTTCAGGGTTCCGAAATATATGGTACCATTTGGACCATCGTTGTTCAATGTATCGCGATGGCATTTTAGGGGATATGTTACAAGCCTTTCATACCTATTATGCATACGTGCGTGGATGCAGACAGATGATTCTAACTCCTATATAGGCCCGTTTAAGCATATCCATAAGTTCTATGTGACCTAGATCCCTCATACTCATTCCATCGGGTTGTTTTCGGTTCGGTTCGTTTCGGGTGTGTACAGACTACGAAGCGGTCGTGAAACTGTCTGATGGGTTCAACGGTGCCGATTTGCGAAACGTCTGTACCGAAGCAGGTAGGTGTTAAGTTATGCAGAGACGAGTGCGCAAGTTCTAGCATGGTGGATGTGCCTTGACAGGTCAACTCCTGCTAGTACAAAGTGTTGTATAGCCGTATGTATGTATACCCGGTCACCTATTCGGGAAGGATTTTGTGTGTTAGTATGCCGTCCACTAGGTATCGGCAAAGTTAGGCCCTCTCGCTTCCTTACGCTTCGACAAAGGGATACGCCCGAATGTAGTAGCGATCTTGTTTGTTTATAAATACGGCATGAACAACTTCCTATATACCGCTGTGTAGCGAGTGATGGTCTATGGGGCTCTACTCCTTTTACTCACTACAACATACTTATCACGCTAGGTGCATTCGAGTGTCAGACCACAAACACCTCAAAACGTCTATAACCACATACACATCAAAAACGTCTATAACCACAAACACATCAAAAATATCTATAACCACAAACACCTCGAAAACGTCTATAACCACAAACACCTCGAAAACGTCTATAACCACATACACATCGAAAACGTCTATAACCACAAACACATCGAAAACGTCTATATAACCACAAACAAATCAAAAACGTCTATAACCATATACACCTCGAAAACGTCTATAACCACATACACATCAAAAACGTCTATAACCACAAACACATCAAAAATATCTATAACCACAAACACCTCGAAAACGTCTATAACCACAAACACCTCGAAAACGTCTATAACCACATACACATCAAAAACGTCTATAACCACAAACACATTAAAAAAATCTATAACCACAAACACATCAAAAACGTCTATAACCACAAACACCTCGAAAACGTTGACTGTGCTGTTTTGCTGGGAGTCAAGTTCAAATCATTTAATTGTACGGATTCTAACACTTCAATTTTGTGGTTCATTGAATCTTTGTACGGATTCTAATACTTCAATTTGGTGGTTCACTCGTAGGTATGTTCGCCATGCGCTTGGATCGGGATTACGTCGTCGAAGAAGACTTCATGAAGGCCGCCAGGAAGGTCAATGAGGCCAAGAAATTGGAGTCTAAACTGGATTACAAGAAGCTCTGAGTAACGGGATTATAGGAACTTAGATTGTAGCGAGCATGAGAGGGATTGATATATAAATTTGTGGTCACAGTCGCACAAGAAATTGGAGTCTAAACTGGATTATCAGAAGCTTAAGAGTAACGGGATTATATGAACTTCGATTATAGTGAGTACGAGGGCGATTGGTACATAAGTACGTAAACCTCACCATAGTAGATACGCTGCGGTTCAGGATACTGTTTGATAGCACTGAGATACCTACTAGACTTTGAGAGAATGCCTTTTAATCAGCGCGAGAGACAATGGCCAATAAAATAAAGAATTCATCTGATGAGAAACGTGAGAAGCTAGGTGTGGGGAGACTACCAAGGTTTCTATCGTATGTCATGGTAGTTTCCATATACAGATGCATAGTATATCTGCGTAAAACTTGGCCTCCTTGTAAGTCAGACAAATAACAGTTTCACTCAACAGCTCAGTTCTGCATATGATTTGGATAGACGAATAGAACTAGGCAAGGGTCTATAGTAGATGCCAGGATAAATAGCGCAAACATCCCAGAAAGTTTCTGTTGATATACTAATTGTGCATGCTACTATGTATTGAAGCAAATAGGTAAGTAAATAACAATCTAGAAGTTCAGATACGAACAATCGACACAGCAGACACACTCAAACTAGCAGAGACACACAAAATAACTGCAAAAATAATCTTACACTGACACCACGCAAACACTCACAAATTCTTAACAGGCGTAGATACTAGTCACCGATAGAGCAGATGCGCTTGATCTAGAACTGTCCCAGATCAAATTTTTGTACTTGCAAAAAAAAGTACAACCGTTCACAAATTTCCTGCCCTTAATTTTGGCGGAGATGGGCTGGAATCATGTAAGCTGGCTGTGACCAAGCATTTAAGCATAGACAGCCCAATCGCTATTCGGATTCAATTTTATTATGGCTGATAGAAGCTTTCCATATCGTATTGTTGTATAGCTAGAGTACCCCTGAAAAGTCTCAACTATGCTCTACAGTAACCTACAGGCCAAAAATACCGCTGAAACTAATAACACTAGAGCAGGCAACCAAGTATGTTTTAAAATAGACATGCTTAGTACCTAATAAACCAATAAAATGTATGTAACAGCCCTATACTATTACACGTCCCTACATATATAGCAGTATTGGATATGTTTATTCAATGCATACTCAATAAATAAGTCTCGCCGAGGTTCAAGAGTCAAGGCTGGCAAGAGTGGCACTGTGGCACAGCTCTGACTTCTGAGGTGGGCTGTGCTCACTGATACTCATCAGTGCCTGTGTGCTGACTGCTGAGAGCTCACAACTGTTCCAGACTTCAAATTTAAGTTCAGAAGTTCAGAGTTCAGAGTTCAGAGTTCAGACTTGTGATGAGTCTTGAAGACACTTTGACTCTTGAGACTTCGAGTGCCCACGCCCCAGTCCCCTCAGTGCCCAGTGCCGACAACTGTGCTTAGCGGCGAACAAATAACAATCGAATATCTGAGTTATATACGTAGTGTAAGCCAATTAGACCATCATATCGTGGACTTTAAAACCAATGAGAATCCCTACAAACAAACGAATGGAAGTGTATCGCATGAGTCATGACTCATGAGCAGTTGGACACCTGACACTTATAGCAAAAGTCTCAGAACATATATATTTTTATTTTACGTTTAACGTTTATAAAGTAATGACCCTACGATTGTTGCTAATTTGCTAGCTAGATGTGTACGGGACTACGCCTACGAATGTGCCCGGAGATACAGCATATGTAGTCACATCCAGTTTTGTTTTCATATATCGAATGGATAAACGTTTACGTTCAGGAGGACGTCTTGACAGATCTTGACACTTGTTTGGGGTAAAAATCTACAAACAACCCAGAAAGAAAACAAAGCGCATGAACACAGATGACATGAATATTTTTATGACCACAATGAATATGCGCTGCTATGTCCTGACATGGGTCATATCCACACACATAGGTATCTGTTGAAGTATTGAGTCAGACGTGCCGTAAACATGAAAACGTCCTCATTCACACTCGCAATCGCGGCGCTGATAGCAGCGTCGCTCCAGGATGCCGACGCGTGTACGGCTATTGTCCTTGACGGAAAAGCGGTTCAGGGGGGATACCCCACTATATCTACCAACGGAGATGCAGCTGACGGTGACTGGCGCCTAGCTAAAGTACCTGCAGCACAGTATGAGACTGGGGCTCTGAGACCCGTGTATGAAATATACCAGTACTACCCACACACAGTCAATAGTGCGAGATCAGCTACTTGGGCTAAAGACAACCTGGAAGATGTACCCCAGGCGGTGAATTGGACCGAGGCTGAGCCGATTGGATATATTCCTCAGGTTAAGGAGACGTATGGGTTGCTTGAGACTGGTCTGGGCTATGCGCTGATCAACGAGAAGCAGGTATGTGTGCATTTATGGGTGCTCAGAGATTTTTGTACACGATTTCAGGGTATAAATCAGCTATAGGATGTGTGTTGATTAGCTGAATGCTGGCCCGTACAACGTGAGTGTCTATGCAGCGGTTTGGATACATTGTTTTACATTTTTGGGGTATTTACAAGTCGCAAATTTGATGTGACGGATTTATCAGGCAGCACACCGTGTGGCGAAGTGAAGTGTACGGTGGAGTCAGGAAGGATATTTCAAGAATACCATGCATTGCCAAGCGATAAATTATCAGTTGTCTTATAAATTAGTATCTACATACCCTTCCGTGAGCTTTGAAAAAAATGTGCGACTGCTATTTTGTTATTCACACTATAGTCTAATTCATACCATGTATAATATGAATGTCAATACATACATACATACATACATACATACACACACACACACACACACATATATATATATATATATATCGTTTACAATATAAGTATATATGGAATGTAACGTGTATGTGTGTGGGTATATATATATATATATATATATACTGTATAATTTAAGTATATATACAACGTAGTAAATAGAATACATATCTGTTATATGTATATGTAGATTCGTTATGTATAGACAATACTCATTAATATAAACAGAAATATGCGAATGGGTTGTATTCGAAGTATTCACTTTGTATGCATTGATTCGAAGTAGAGGCTATTAATATCTGTAAGCTATGAAGTCATTAAAAACACAGTCTGCTAAAATTGTAAGGCAACGCCACGCACTTAAAAAAATGATATATCTATTCACTTTGCATGGCCCCTTCAATCTTTTAGGTGGCGACAGGAGAATCTTCGTGTCACAGTCCCTTCGTCGCCAAGCCCATCAACAAGGGCGGTAAAGCTCTGTTCGATGTAGGAGCTCTCACCATGGTTGCCCTGGAGCGTGCTAAGACAGCACGGGAAGCGATTCAGATTATGGGAGACTTGGCCGAGGAGTACGGGTACTACGGTGCCGAGTACGATGGCCCGGAGGCCTTTGCCAAGGATGAGAGTGGCGAGGCTATTCCCGTGGCGGATACCACTGAAGGTATGTTTGTTCTATCTCCGTTTGCTGAGTCGACATGGCGTGGCTGCTAAACGACACTTCAAACGTGCTGGACCGTGTGACTTTTGCATTCCAACGTCGTCTGAACATTTACAGGATCGTCACCTTGATTTTAATTTTCACAAAAATTTAGTACGATTCTAATTTTCTATTTCCAATTCACGTTGCAGCGTACATGTTCCACATTCTTCCCGATCCAACTGGAGCCTCAGCCATCTGGGCTGCTCAGCGCATTCCTGACGGTCACGTGTCTCTTTCTGCCAATGCATTCGTAATTCGCGGCATCAAAAAAGACCATCCCGATTTTATGTACTCCAAAAACCTGTTTTCCGTCGCTAAGGAGCAGAAGTTCTGGAAGGAGTCCGATGGCGATCTGGACTTCGCCTGGGTGTACGGATCAGCAAAAATGCACTCAGAGTACTCACTCAGACGTGTGTGGCGGGTGTTCTCCAAGCTAGCACCTTCGCTCAAGTTGACCCCTGATTCCCCGCTCCCTTTTTCTGTGCCTGTTGATACGGAGGTGTCTCTATCTGACGTTATGGAGTTGACTCGCGATCACTATGAGGGGACCGAGTTTGATCTGACCAAAGGTGTGTCTGCCGGACCTTACGGAGACCCCGATCGCTACGACCAGCACGCTGTAGAGGGATTGACTCGCGCCGAGGTTAAGAAGGGCCATGCTTACGAGCGTGCCATATCTTTGTACCGAACTAACTACGCCTATGTAGCCAGTGGGCGCGCCGACCTGCCCGATCACATTGGATCTTTGCTGTGGTATGTCCCTCACCAGCCGAGTGACGGCGCGTACGTCCCGGTATATACCGCTTCGACCGAGCTACCTACCGCGCTAACCGTGGGCTCGCACTTCAGGCACCGTTCCGATGCGTTGTGGTGGAAGTACTGCTTGGTGAGCAACTGGGCTCACAAGTATTACACCCACATCATGCGCACTATCGTTCGCCCGGAGATAGACCGCCTGGAGGAGGATGTATTCAAGGCTACAGCCAAGGCCGAGAAAAAGGCGCTCAAGCTCTGGGAGGTTGATGCCCGGGACGAGACCGTGGCGCATCTCACAGAGACTACCACGAAACTGGTCAACGGTGTTGCGTCTGCGTGGGATGAGCTGTTCCAAAGGCTTGTGGTAGCGTACCACGATGGATTCCACCTTGAGGATCCTAACGGTGCACGGGTCAATGTGACATCCATCTTCTATCCCAAGGAGTGGCTGTTCAACACCGGGTTTTTCGCCAAGTCTCCTGAGACCAACGACAAGCATATGATTTCGCTGGGTTGGTTGGCGGTGAGTGTGGCACTTGCGGCGTGCGTGGCTGCGGTGGCGGGATATGCAGTGGCCGCTCACCGGGGCAAGAAACAAGGGTATCATGCCATTTGAAGGGCTCACGGTTTGACTGCACGCCACGGTACGGTACAGTGACTGGGTACACCATACCTCGTTGTTGGATGTTTGGCGCAACAACTCGTGTCATGCACATTTCGTGATTTGGCACCGGTGTGTGTATCCATGGAGGGGGGAGAAGGTTACGAATCACGTAGCCCCGGCGTTTCATGCGAAGTGCGCAAAACTCAATCGGTAGATTTGCTGGCGATAAGCGAAAGCTGCAACGGCGCGCACAATTCCGGCCCGAACCGAATGCAAACGAATGTAAGCTGCTAGTTGAGAACATTTATAAGAACTGTATAAAATGATGAGGAAACTCCTAGTAGTTGGCATATTAGTGAAATAAAAAAAATAAAAAATTTATTGGATGTAATCTCTGCCATGTGCAATTATCAGTATTTTTAAGATTAAATCCGAGTAGAGCAGCTATGCGTATCGACTGTAAATGTATGTACAGCACGCGGTCGCTTTTATTTAAGACCGGAACAACGAGGATTCTAAAAATACCATATATCCAAATTTAATCAGAGCAGCCATACGTTTCGAGAATAAATGTTTAAATAAATACATCACACAGTGCACTGTTTCTTGAGAAACAAGGAGGAAAGATCCTCACCATTGCAAAACCTTGAGCTATCATTAGCTCATGAATGTATGTGTATTGTATATTTCTAGTTTTAATATAATAGCTAGTTTTGGAATCTGTTCCAAAAGAAAAAGTCGTGAAAATACGCACGCCACTCTAAAACCGCAGTGACATGAGTGAGAGCCTCCTCCAATAACATCGTCTAGAACGCGACCACAACATTTCGGCAAGCAGTTTATTATGAAATTAACTTGTGCAAAGTTTCAGTATATACTATACCTCGTGCGAAAGTGTGCGTCGCCTGCAGTATTTCTTAGGGAAACCGATAGAACTGACAGCTTCGCTGACCCGCTTGTATCTACTGATTATTCATATATATTTATTTCATGTTATTATACTCTAATTGTAATCAAGTTGGATAGTCTACCTATTGCTCCATTCGCCACTTGCATTTACTCGCTAGTCGTTAGGATAGTACGTATCTTCTAAATGCTTTCGGTACGACAACAAAGATAGCTCTTATCATGAGTTTAATTTTCGTACTCGGCTTTAGAGTTGCCGCTTCCTTCTACAGCTGACGAGGAGTGGTGTACGGTCATCAGAATGGGAAGTGTCTCATTACTCGGGGATCGCGTATACACAAAGGTCTTATCCACACACACTGCTGCGTTTTCATTTCTGAAACACATTGGTCCAGAGGCAATGGCCTGCTCACAGTTCGAGTCATCTGTACTGAAAGTGAAGGGTGCTGCACCGCCGGCCCCGTATTCGGCTGTGAAGTTAGCTACTAACCCATTCGCACCTTCAGTCCCATTTACTACACCGCCGCTCGTACCTTCCTCTCCGTCCCCCCACACGATTTCGGTCCATCCCGTTCCGCCCGAAATGCCAAAACCGCCATCGCCTTCAATATGCTCGTCACCGGCACACTCTCCTACAAAATACGAGAGCGCACCTCCCGCAGTAGGGCGCATGACTACGCCGGGCTCGGCCGTGGTCACTGTAGGCTTAAAGTGCACTGTTGCATACTCGTATGCATAGGCTGCTGCGATAGCTCCCTCAGCCGCTGGCAATGCGCCGTCACACCCATTGTCACGATATCCTTCACCTACTTGGTATACCGCATTGGTCCAGGCGTCGATTGCGTCCACCATCTCCTGCTGCGTGATACATTGAACATCTGTGTCGCGAATGGAGAGCGCGGTACTACTGGTGGCAACCGCCGTGAGTGCTAATGCCAATTTTGAAGTAAAAGTCATGATCGTCATATTAGTACTGTGGACGAGTGGCACTATGCCGTGTTTGCCGTTTGACATATTAGTATTTATAGATTTTACAATACATTGAACTTTTGCAGGACCCTCTATAGAGAAGTAATATAAAAATATGCCTGATCGAACTATTGACCGAAGGATCTGTCTGTATGTAAATAAAACTGTATTATTATTTGGAGAACTGGTGCACACTGCATAGTGCATAGCCTTCTGAAAATATTCAAAGGCTACTTTTTTTAAAATTGGTGCCTTATAAAAAAATACCAAAAAAATATGGGACTGGTATTTTTTTTAAATTATTTATGAATATGTTTACCTATTTTTTTATACAAAATTTAGAAGACTATGAAAATTGAAATGTGACAATTTTTACAGCTCTCTTAGAGCGACTGTCCAATAAGTTGGCAGAATAAAAATAGTAATAATCCTGAGCTATGTATTTACAATTGTACATGGACCATAGTACATAAATACAGCCTACAGATCTCTCCCTCTCTCTCTACAGAGTCTCTACTTCTAAAGTTCTATTTATGTAGACACACCTGCAGAGTGCAGAGTGCAGACTGCAGACTGCAGTACATAGACAAAATGACTAAATAAGAAGGGAGATCTATTTTTATAATTTTATAGTAAATTTCCTAGTCATCAGTATTTTTAACTTATTATTTTGACCTAAAAAAAAAGGTTATTAGTTAGAGTTTGTTAGAGTACCTAAGTTCTGAGTAAATGCTTGACATTGCTCCCATCAACCTCCAGAGTAAAATGTAAATGTGGCAGATTGGCATCTATCAGAAATTCAGAATTCTGTACATACAATCTACAATTATACATTTTGTATAAACAAAGGTTCCATGGCCCAGGCCTGAGGCCTTCAGTCAGCGACAGAAATAGTGAAAACTAAAAATAGTGAAAAGATGCGCAGAGGTAGTATTATTTTTTATTCCTATACATGCCACAACAACAAAACAAAAAGTTATAAAAAAAAGAGATAAATAGACAATGTATATTCCACTAATGTCTCATGTACTGTACTGTATTTATGTATTTATAGTATTATATGTAACTCATAACTACACATTTATGATTTTTAACGCAATTGCAGTCGCATTATCGGCATTGAGCATTCATAGTTTTTTAAATTTTCATATTATTGGTGGGCATTCCGGACCGAAAGGTCCTGGACAGGTTTTATAAAATTTTGGTTCTATAGTATGTATTTTTAAAGAAATAAATTTCTAACCGCTCTCAGAGACAGACTATAATATATTTTTAAAAGCTCGTGGACGAAGGTAAAATATTAGAATATTACAGAAATCTATTTTATGTTCTGCCAGACTGAGTTTCTATGAGTCCACACTCCACACCACACTTCACGCAAGAGAGAGACAAGGGGACTATAGTGGTCACTGTATTTATAGAAATAAATATAACTACTTCGTAGCTTTGAGTTTCTAGTTTCTACAGCTGCCCACCTCAGCGAAGCTTCCTAAAACCCTACACAGTGGCACAATCATGAGCTTCTCGCAGAGACCATCTCAGAATCTACTCTAAGAACATCTTTACCCTACAACCCCGTATACTCGACGATCCGTCGCTGGCGATGCAGTGGCCAACTGAACCAGGACTGGACGTCCGAATTATCGCCATATCAGTGATTATTATCACAGCGATCCATTCAGGTCTGTTCAACCTTTGGCTTGGGCATATCATACAGTAGTTCCTCCAGCGGTGTCTTCAAAAGCTCTCGTACACACCACTTCAGGACATGCGGCGATGTTGTGGGCACGTGATACGGTCCCCCGCCCCTGTCTGCGGCCGGTTCAGTGGTATTCTTGAGCTTCTCCATGATCTTCTCTAGCGCAACGGACGCGGGACATGTGCTCTCCACACCCGTCTCACTCTTAGTATTGCCAAAGAGCGCGTCTAAACCACTAGCGCCAGGCTTACCTACACCAACCGTCTTCTCCCAGCCAGACACAACACCGTCTGTGGTGTTGTAAGCCAAAGCAACGTCGACGTTGCCCAGGGCATGCTTATCGATCACGCGTACAATCAACTTCAGGACGTTCGAGTCCTTGTCATAGACGATACTGCTTTCACCTGTTAGCGGGTGGATGACATCTGATAAGAACATAGATCATACGATAACAAATAGATGCCGAATGGCTGCACAATTGGACGCAAACCAGCTGAAACACTTAACTAGCCTGGTATAGAAGTATTAGTTTGTGCGATAATTGCTTTAATGTATTTAGTCTCAAGCCGCCACGCAATGGTGCATACAAAGAACATGATTGCTGAGGACACGAGCTTGTACATGCTAATCAAAGAATACGTAAACAGGCGACTCAGATACATCTGCCAGAGCACAGAATGGCAATGTGCACATATGGGACGGGCTTTTAGACACATACATTCTCAATTTCAATACCATCTTGACGATTTGGTGTGGATAAGCCTAACGCGACACCTTCAGTATTTTTAAATGAATTCGATGTATATAGTCTATCAGGCATATATATTTTCAATATGATCAAATTCGTATTGTATGAGTGAAGAGGACGGACTTGCCTGCACAATACGACTGTGCAAGATTTCAAATAGCTATCTGTCGAGAGATATACTCGTTTGGTTGTTGAATTGCCACGAGGTAGATATATTTATAAGCACACACAGATTATATATAGCTAATATTGCATTTGAATATATTTATATAAATTTATGTAAGTATGTATATATGATTGTGTATATAAGTACGTATCCAAG
>NW_014039021.1:0-14020 GCF_001186125.1 Sphaeroforma arctica JP610 | reverse complement strand
GTGTATATTTATATATAATTGTGCAACAAGACAAGAAAAATAAAGTTATATTTTATCACATACCTGTGTATTTATAGTGTCTCCGTGTATAGTCTAATTGTAAGCGGCTGGATATTTACAGGATTCAAGCTTTTATTTACGCGTATGAAAGGTAAAGTACAATTTGCCATAGCCTTCTGAATTGAAACAAATTTATAGTATCAAGCGAGCACAGCTGCATTAAGTATTCGCCCAAACCTTGGTCAGTCAAAGGAGCAATGCATGGGTAAGCGTCAGTCATAAGCAAAGGCGGTTGCAAACGTCAGTCGGAATGCCGGCAATTTTGTAAGTTGGTTTTACATGCTGGAGGCGGTCCATTATTGTATTCTCGTCGTGAGGTTTGTTTTGTTTTTAAAAAAAACATAAAAAGTTCAAAGGTTTAATATATAGGATTTAAACCCCTGAAACTTGCGGTGAATTCAACTGTAACAGGCGATTGCAGTCGTATTAGATGTTACGCTCAAACATAGGTTCCCCTGCGTATTCGAGTCTGGAAGACCCAAGTGGGATAAACATGTGTATATAACCTTTGAACCAAATTTCAAGGATTTTAACAATGATATTGTGAAGGAATCCGACATAAACCCTTGCGCCTATGCGTGATAGTGTACTCATATGATAAAGGTGCGTGGTTGTGCATGGTTGTACATACATGGACATATTTCAATTTGTCGATATCATGTTTGTTAGAATTCCTCCTCACATAAATGCGAAAGTCATTATACATAATTTTACAAAAGTAATTTTAAATTCTGAGTATTATCTGGACTAGAGCTCGGTAGATGCTCCTTTACGGTTTCTCAGTTGTCTAGCAGGTGCTCCTGGTGACAGCGATACTGATCCCGTTTTCGACATAGCCGTCCTGATTGGTGGCTCTAGAGTCGCTATCGGTTCCAAAACCGGATTTTTGGCCTTCTTGTTTGCTCGACCGCCTTTCACACTGGAATTTAGAGCTGCAGAGGGGTCAATTTCGGCAGACCCAGCACTAAGGCTACCTTCTACGTCTCGCTGCGAGCTTTCGCTTCTTCGCTGTCTGTCGTAGAACCGGGTGTGAATCGGCTGTGCAGAACAATACGATTCATATTTTAATTTAATCCAAGCGTCATTCTCTTTCATCTTAATTGTGCCGGTGACTAGTCTGTGAAGAGTGCAGCCAAGACGTCAAGAAGACCGGTTGAACTCACGTTTACGGTTGAACTCACGTTTAGAGCTCAGTACAGGCGAACACATACAAAATAGTACTCATAAACTATACGGATATAAATATACTTAAGAAAAGAGAGAGACTCACAGAGGGTTAGCATGGAACTGTGTACACTTGTATGCCTGCGCACGCACATATTGTCACGTATGTTTGGGTGTGCATGTTGATTCTCCGGTGTTCCATCTTTGCCGGCATCGGCATACACTCATCACCGAACTATCACACAATACCCACGATTCTTCACCCCACCACGCACACTATTATGGTTTACGCTCTCATAGTTAGGCATACATGTTTATACTCATGCTTCGGTCAAGAACAGACACGAACACACACCGGAAACATACACACAGATCATAGATCTCGAATTGCTGACGTTCAAGTGCTACCTATTCCGAGTACCCCTTCTTCTTAATTTGGATAGGAATGAGACCCCATTCGAGCGCACGCGCAAATCCGCACACATTCATCGCGGCACGCCAGAACAATCACCTAACAGACCATCTCACCCGAACACGGGCTTGCAATTCAACTACAACAACACCATCACACACATACACACACACGCATCCATCCATAAATACACATACCTCATGGTCGCGTGTCTTTTTACGGCCCTGACGGTCATGTCCGACTTTCTGGTCCTCGTCCTGGACATCACTTGCGGCCGTGGCGTTGACTGCGCGTGTGCTGCTTAGATCAGCCGCTGTCTTTGGCGCAGACGCTTTCTGTGTCTTATCAGCGGTGTCGGGTGCAATGGGGTTGAACCAATGAATCTCCCCACACATGAGGAAGCACACTGCATTGACTACAGGCTCGAGGGGATCGAGTATGTTCCCACTGGGGATTCGACAGAGAGAGAAATCAGGATGGTATTGATCTGAACGAGTACTGTATACACACGGACTGTTCTTTTTCTTCTTATCGGTACAATTGAATACAATACTCGCAGTTAGGCTAGCTTATAGTACATGCGTGAAAACGTATTACCGCTGTTTGGCTCCTTGTCTGCTCAGCGCTGCCTGTGGCAACCGCCAGCAATCAGGAGTAGAGATAGTAACGGTTGAATTGCAAGATGGGTATGCATTGAAATAGTCGCAAATGTATTGAAGTAGTCGCAAATGTTGTATTAGTCGCAAATGTTGTTTTACAGAAATATTTAATATGATTGTTGGCCAGGAAATCGACAGGTGCTTTCAACTTCTTTGACCGATATAAGGGATGCCTCAAACAAACCTTACATGCACAGACATAGCGGTATATACAAATATACACTACATGTGAAATAGCGAATGTGGAAGCAGAGGACGCGTCTACAAGCTACACCTTACAGCCCTTCTGCATCGTTACCATAGAAAATCATGTATAACTACCATAGAGATACCAAAGTATGCCTTAATCTGGATACTGTGGAAGTATACCCAGAGTACGCAGACTTTTCATGAGGTTAACACAACACACAACACATACACAAAGGTGCAGGTGCATACGTTGATGGTATATTACATACCTGAGAATGGATAGAATACCGAAAGCCATCTCGTAGTAAACGCACAGCACCATTGCTACGTCCGGTGTGAAGCCCAATACCTCTAGCTCACACAGAGTGTAGAAGATACCAAACACAATACTCGAGCGAGTTGACCTGCACATGTATAGGGTAAAAGACAATGCACCAGTTATATCATAGGCGAATGGATAGACTAGAAATGATACATAGATGTGAGTGATGGCTATATAGATACTGAGAAGAGACAAGAATGAGAGATAGCTATCTCTATTCAGACCAAAACGTTGTGTGGATTTGAGTACGCTTCCTAGACCAAGCTCATTTGAATACTTGGTTAAATATGCGTACTTGGTGGTGCTAAGCACACCAAGGTGCCAATTTCTACCACCGTTTCCAACACCGGCTGAGCTGCAGAGCTTTGCAGTTTCGGCACTACGAGAGCCATTGGTGTGCAATCTATGGGCCATTTAAAAGGCCTTTCAATGGGTACGGTGTACATGCCGAATAACAACTGGTGAGAACACTATTGGTGCTTGCCATCAACGGATCACTAATAGATTGGTACCATTCGTCACGGCATGGGTTGAGAAATCTATGGCTAAGTTAGTGTGAATTAATGGGTAACTAGTTTAGTCACTGTAATAGTCTGGCACTACGATTACCACTGGTGCGCAATCTATGGGCCATTTAAAAGGCCTTTCAATGGGTACGGTACCACTGGGGTACATGCAATCTATGGGCCATTTAAAAGGCCTTTCAATGGGTACGGTGTATACTCCGCATAACAACTGGCGAGTGCACTATTGGTGCATGCCATCAACGGACCACTAATATATTGGTACCATTCGTCACGGCATGGGTTGAGAAACCTATAGTTAAGTTAGGAGGAATTAATGGGTACCCAGTTTAGTCCCAGCAATAGATCGACACTGCGAGTACCGTTGGTACACCACCTATGGGCCCGTTTAACAAGGAATTCAGTGTGCATTATGAATATACCGAGCAGCAACTGGGGAGTATGCTATTGGAGGAAGCAATCAACAGGCAATCTAATATATTAGTACTTGTAGTCACGGCATGGGTTGAGAGATTCACAACTCCTAAGTAGAACTAACGAGCACATTCATGGGTGGCTTAGTGGGTGACCAAATTAATGGGTGAATTAGTGGGTGACGGTAAAAACATGGTAATACAGAGCGTATCGCCTTGGGTTAAAGCGACACGGATAGCCAACTACAACAAGTGAAGTGGGTAGATAGTGGTCAGGCTAGTGTGTGACACGAAGCATGGACATGCCCAACCTACCGGCCTGGATTGAGCAGCTCACTGTTTCCGTGTACTCCACGGATTCCTTTCTCGTAGGCTGCAAAGTACGAACCTCCACTCGCTACAGCAAACATGTTCACACAGGTAGACAACCGGGGAGATAGGGGTTAGTTTAAGAGACCGGACAGATTGAAAGCGTCGCTGTTTCAGTGTCACTGACCAATGTATGTACACACGTACGTACCATCGTTCTCGCTACTGGTACTACAGCTGCAAAAAAAAGTGACGAGAGGAATGGAAACAAGTTCTATAGCCAGAGTACAGACAATATAATAGAGGGTGTGGGGAGATTGGGTGGGTGGTTTGCACCAGAAGGCAAGAGAATACCCATGCGTCTACCGCCCATCACCAGCATACGCAGTGAGTCTGAAGTGACAGGCCAAACACTACTTCGGAAGTTTTTTTCGACAATGATCGAGCCCATGTGAGTAGTGTGCATACGTCTGTATCTAATCCTGAGACTCGGTAGATGGCATGTCAATAACTTATGCCAGTATATACGTATACGAGTATAAAATTATAGATAACTGTGAATATACATTCGCACCTAAGTAAGCCTACAAAGTCTCATGTCGGACAGGTTTCGGAAGACTCGTTTACGACAATTTTTAGGCCAACGCGTGTGGTTCTGGCTTACTGTCATACAGGATGGCTAGAATATTTTAGTGTATGCGTGTATGTGTATGTGCATGTGTATGTGCATGTGTATGTGCATGTGTATGTGCATGTGTATGTGCACGTGCATGCGTATGAATATGTATATGTATATGTATGTGTATATGTGTATGTGTATATGTATGTGTATCTGTATGTGTATAAAAGTAGAAATACAAGTATCTATACATAGATGAATACAAATACGCGGGCCGCATCAACACCTTTAAACCAACATACAGTAGAGCAAGCCTCCAATGATCCAAGACAGGCACGATCCGGAAAAGGTACTCTTGGCAATGTTGAAGCCAATGAGTGTGTTGCGCACGCGTCTGTGGTTAACAATCAGACCCAGCAACTGGTACACGTAGCGATGATCGACTATCTCCCAAAACATATCCAGCGGGCTATGGTTCACGATGTACCTGTGCAACACAACCTGACTGTGAGTAGGTGTGTTTCTTACCTGTGCGATTGATTCCTCATATACGTATACACACACATACACATACATATACATACACACATACACATATACAAACATACACATACAAACAGATACATGCATGCACATGCATATACACATACATACAAGTATGTTCCCGTGAGAACTGAAACATATCCAGCGGACTATGGTTCACGATGTACCTGTGCACCACAACCTGACTGTGAGTACGAGTGTTTCTACCTGTGCGATTGATTCCCCATATACATACACACACGCATACACATACACATACCTACACACATACACATACATATACATACACACATACACACACATACAAACACATACATGTATGCACATGCACATGCACATACACACAAGTATGTTCCCGTAAAAACTTCTAATATGAATGTAATACCGCTATTGAGGGTGTCCAAGGTGTGTGTGTACAACTCGTGTGCGTGGTTATGTTCCCATTGATGATCCGAGGTGAAACGCCCACGACTCATCATCAGTAACAACCAAACCAGACTAACACGCCCCACAGATGTTACAACATGCTGTAGCAAACGTTTATATACGTGTTCTTCCGGAACATGTGACCCGCAAGGCCAATGCAGCTAGACGGGCACAGTACCATGAACATACCAAGCAACCATTGGTGTTCCTAGCGCCCAGTCTCCCTGCTGAAACGTGGCACACGCCGATCCCGTGAGAAGACTAATGGATACCTGTCCGAATACACAGCACAGTACTGATCCCACCATGCTTGCGTACGGTGACTTCACAGAGAAGAGTCGGCCATGGCGTACCCCATTCTCTGTAAACCGGTGCATGTTATATTTATTTGGGTTCAGAATGAGAAAAAAAGGGTAAATATTTCTATATGTTTATGTATATGTACACATATGTGTATGTCCATGTGTATGTGGATATGTATATGTATTTGTATATGCAATTTCAATGTATATGTATATGTATATGCATATGTATATGTATATGTATATGTACATGGAAATGTACACGTATACGTATATGGATATGGATAAGTATATGTATATGTGTATATAAATTTAAAATGTTATGTATATGCATGCATGTATAATATATATATATATATATATATATATATATATATATATATATATAGTATATATATATATATATGGTGTGTGTGCGTGTGTATAGATATATATATATATATATATATATATATATCAGAATGTTAAAAAGTCACTGGAGGTTCATTGGTAACACGTTCTATTTGGTGCCACACAAGCCTCAAAAAAATCAATTCGATGGTGCAAGTTGTAAACACTGTTCAATATTCCAACCCCTTCCAAAGGTATAGATAAATGTTTTGTGCGGTGAAAGTATCGTACAAGACTGGACAATGATCGGCCGTTACCATACCCTGTGCCTTTCGGATTCCCATGCAAGTCCCAATACATGCGAGCGCATATAACACATACGCGTCAATGGTGGGTAGTATCATCACGGCCTGAGGAATATCCTCGGCCGTGAATTGCAGCGATTCCGGAATAACTTGATCCATTCTCTGGTAATAGTCTACCTCCTCGTGTATGTGTCTTATGAGTGGATTAGTTCAAATTGTTTTGCGATCAATAAGTCTGTCCGAATAACGCTTCTATCTACGAGAAGTTTGTGCATCAAGAGGATATGTACCAATATGTGTATATATTTTTAACGTACAGGACCTGTATTTATACCGCACCTTTATACTCGTACCCTGTATTTAAATTTCTAATATATGTTATATTATTCCACATACCCTCCTAAAAAGTCAAGGTGGCTATGTATAAGTAGTAGTAAGTCAAGGTGGCTATGTATAAGTAGTAGTAAGTCAAGGTGGCTATGTATAAGTAGTAGTAAGTCAAGGCGGCTATGTATAAGTAGTAGTAAGTCAAGGTGGCTATGTATAAGTAGTAGTAAGTCAAGGTGGCTATGTATAAGCAGTAGTAAGTCAAGGTGGCTATGTATAAGCAGTACTAGTAGAGTATTTTTTTTTGGGTACTATGTAACTACGTGATTGGATTTGTATTTATTATCTATTTATAGCTTTTCGGCTTTTTCAATCGGGCGTCCTTTAGCGAGAGATTATTTTCTTTATTTTTTTAGACAGAGACCCATAAGAAGTGTCACATCAGTAATCCTTATCTCAGACATCTGCGGGAGCTATTTATTTAATATCTCTGTAGCGTGTCCTACGGACGTTAGTTCGATCCCCTATTTTTTTTGTTAATTTTAAGTCTTCCTCTCGTTCTAGAGGGTCATGGTAGCGTAGGAATTATCTGATATGATTTGACTGACATGTTGCTACTCGCTAGTAAGTAGAGTATTGAACCAAAGCTTGGTATGAACACGTGAGATTGAAACAGGATTAGCAGCCCATGACCTATGTTTCAATAGTGCATCGAGACATTCTGATGTAATGTGTTGAACTACCGGGTGCCTTGGATAGCGCCGGAAAGAATAAAAGCAATCGTTATGTCCGACACACCTTTGTATATGAGTTGTACGTTTGCATATCGGCAAATAAATACAAATGTATCGTCGCAGGTGGGACATAACAATTATGTTTAAGCCTACCCCCTTCAGCAGAGAAATTGATAGGGACTCTCTTGTCACAAATGCAACCGTCATATATGTGTATTCTTGTTTCATATTGACTTAAAACTTCATGTTCTATCAAATTGGTCAAAACAGCTGAAGACGCAATCTCGCTAACTGACTCGGATACGCAGTCTTACATGCTCAAACGCTTGTTTCTGCTTCTCATCTGTTTTCTCATGAGCCGAGTGTCACACTATTAAATATCCATCGCAACAAGCTCTATAAGGTTGCCAACGATCGTAACTCTAACACACTTCTCAACCGGCAGAGATGAACGCCGGTGGTGATCGCATTCCGCATCACCATCTGATAGTGGGTTTTTCTAAGATGCCTACCTGCAAGTTGCCGTCTACCGCTCAAATTCTTACATCAATGTTCGTCCGATAATCAACTACCATACTTAATTCTCGACAACTGCCTACCACGCATTGTTCTCGATCTCAACCAACGACCACACTTGATCCGCTATAGCCAATTACCGCACTCTATTCCATGACATTCATTTTAGATTGCGTACTAAGTGGTATTAGCTTAAGGTTTGGTATCTTCCGTCTGCCACACACGCGTGTGTTGCTACAGGAGAAGGAGAGTTAACTTCAACAGCACCATATGTTAGCAGAAATTTAATGCACGTTTCACGCCACTATTTGTAGTCAGGAATGATCAGGGTCCTCTATACATAGCTAAGGAATATTAAAGAAGGTAATACACTGTATTTCATTACACAGTACTCCTGGCTCTATAGCATGATGGGATTCCACCTACTTTATTTCGAATTCTCATTATACAACATCATTTGTCTATAGAGGATTTGGAACGCTAATTTTGCTCCTTGCGATTAAACACGCCAATTACTATCCTTAGCATTCGAATTTCAATCCATTTTTGGAGTGGTCCATGACCGACCTCCCCAGATGTTAGTCCGCACCGCCGACTAAGCCCAACCAGAAAGTTTTGGTAGATATGACCCAGCACACCGGGTGAACGGGATCTCTACCACTTTAATCAGAACAAAGTCTGCACAGCCTCCTCTATATTACTAATTCATCTGAGATGTACAATGTATGCGAGTGTCTCAGTCTCAACTACCCCTTCGCTCCACCGCATCGCAGTCGTCGCCGTCAGACTCTGCCGTCACTCGTGCGCTGGCCTTATCAGTGCTATCCGCAATTGCCGCTGGTGAGCTTTCCACAGCTGTGTCTGTTGGATCGTCCACAGCCTTACCTGAGGTACGCTGCTCGACTGTATCTACTGGGCTTTCCCCAGCCGGGTCTTCTGCGATTTTCACGGGCGTATCTGTTGATGTGGCATTGTCGACAGGTACATCGTCGGTGCCCTTCTCAGCCGGGTTTGTTGTATATTCCACAGCTGTATCGGCTCTACTGTCCACAGTCGCATCTGTGGCATTTTTCATCACAGGGTCTACTATACTGCCCTCAGCCGTACCTGTCGCATTTTCCACAGGTGCACATGCTGTGTCAAGCTCAGCCGTATGTGTGGGTGCCTCTGCCGTCCGTGCCTCAGCTACACCGGCTGCCTTATCTCCAGTCGTCTCGGCTGTGCCGGGCACAGTGGTATTGGCTATACATGTCTCGGCTGCTGTATCCGTTACACTCTCCACAGTGGCATCGGCTGTACTTTCCACAGCCGATTCGGTTGTACTACTTGCCCCAGTCTCATCAGTTGTACTGTGCGCCGTTTCATCCAAAGGCGTGCTGCTGGCGCTGCTTTCCGCCGCATTGGTCGCACTCAACGCGCTCTCAGTGGCTGTTATCCCTTTCGTTATTTCAGTCCCCATCACACCGTCGTCTTGCGACTTCACACTTACAGACCGCCGTTCCCGCACACCACCCTTGCCATCCTCTGCATTCGATTGCTGGCTCTTCCTTTGTGTGCGTGTATGTGTATCGCCCCCATCCCTGGATCTGGTACTCGCACTCGAGCTAGTGCTTGTCCGCGAGCCCAACCGTGGCCGTTCGCGCGACTGTGTGCGCGCGTGCCTACGGCCACGTCGCGTGTCACGCGCCGGATTTGCGTCCCCGACGCACGACGCCCGCGCCGAATCCGACGCCCTAGCCATCTCCAACGACCGTCGCCTGGCTCGCACAATACCCATTCCACCACTACCAACCGCAGCACTGGCATTACTGAGCCCATTCGGTCTACCACCCCCATACACATCCACGTCCTCGGCCTCGGCTTTAGCCTTGGCGGCTGCGTCGCCTTGGCCGTTGGTCTGTGACGCTGATGTCCGTCTACTGGTGCTACCGCGTTCGTTCGCTCCCCTGCCACTCGTAGTTTGCCTACTATCGCCCGCTTCCCCACTCGCACCCGCTTGAGCCTGGGCCTGGGCTTGGGCCTGACCCGGACCGCGACCACTTCTTGTCCCGGTATTCGTCCCGGTATTCGCCACGTCGTTTCCGCTCCCGCCCGGCGCATTCCCATTACTCGCACTCAGGTTCGACAGCGAGCGCGACAGGTTACTCAGTGACCGACTCAGCGTACGGGTCAACCCACCCTTCGCATCACCCGCACCCGCCGCCAAGTCCATTTGGGACCGGTCCAGTTCGATCTGTTTACCTACCGCCGCCTTTTCCTTGTTGTTTATACTGGCCTCGTCCGTGCCGCAGCGCTGGGCCATGCTTTGATACGTGTCTATCCACAGCTTGTGGTCGCCAGAGGCCTGCAGTTGTGTGCCAAGCACCTCCATGCATTGCAGCATACGCGTGTCTCGGCGGTAGAGCTGCTTGATGATGGTCGTCATGTTCCGCATCTGGAGTGTACAGATCGGCGATAATATCAGTGGGAATAAGCATCTGGGGTGTTAATATGGGCGAGAACATCGGGTGGGAATGAGGAGCGTCGATCTGACGCTGAATGTATTCACGCAGGTGATAGAACCCGTCCAGTTGATGTCATAGTACTTCTCTATAACCCAGCCCTATCTACGCCCCCCCCCACCTCCCAGCTGCTACACGTCACTCATTCCTGTGCATTCGCTGTGTACCATCCGTGCATACATTGTCTTGCTGTATGTCCATAGGTGTAGCTACAACTACAAGCGTAGGGCTCCATTCATCCACAGAGCTCTACGATGCGTTCAGGCACACATGGCAACACCCTACAACCCACCCAGATGCCCACAGTCGCACCCCTAAACATGTGGGTCACAGTCCATTACGAGCCGACGACAACACAACAATAGCAATGCCACGAATATAGATACAGTCTACCCAATCCAACCTAATACAACTGAAGCCAACCAAGACATAGAAAGCTGAGCTGACAGAGACAGCAACCACAGGCTTACCTACCGCACAGAGGGCATCGATACAAACTCTACCAAAGAGAAGATACACAGCAGGTGCAGAGAACAGAACGCACCCAGACCAATCGCTTAACCCTAAACCCTAACCCTAAACCCTGCATATGAGCATAAACAACCAACGGGATAGTTCACACGCCCACACCTGACGTTCTATCTCTTCGGCCTCGTGTAGATCTTTCATTCGGTGCAACTGGTGCTCCACAGCATACAGTTCCGACCGCCCCAGTCCTTCGCACGCGAGTGCTATAGCCGATTCGTCCAGTCTATATATACGTATATACATACACGTTTAAACAGCGAATTGGACGTGTTATAGCCGATTCGTCCAGTCTATATATATATATATATACATAAACGTTTAAACAGCAGTTTGGAAGAGTGCTATTGCCGATTCATCTAGTCTATATATATATATATGTATATACATATACACTTAAACAGCGAATTGAAACACGGTTGAGCTCTGGATAGGCATGGCAGGATACAGAACAGGCCATGGCGTTTAGATAATCGGTATGCATTGGTATGCTATCTGCACACAATGAGCCCAAGCCGAGAGATTCAATGAGTATAACATTGGCGATTATATCTGAATAAACCATTGCTACTGAATACGAATAAATCATTGACATCGTATCGGAATGAAAGACCTGGTTATGTATGTACATTCACATGTATATCGGTAATTGCATGCGTGTCTACTGTGACTGGCCATTTCCGAGTTCCCATCGTACTCTACAACACAAACTTCCTAGACACGGATACCGTCGCAAGGGTACACTCCACCGTTAAGCGTATATACACATACAAGGCTCATACACTACGTTTGCATCTGAAACGCAGCGATTACATAACTCGTTCAGAGTATGCAGGCGTGTTCTCTATCAATAAAACAGCACACATCTACACAAAATATTAATTCATGAGCGCCATGAGGGGCGATTCGCGGGTTGCATATTTAAAATCTATTTATAGCACAAAAATTAAAAATCTATTTACAGCGCAAAATGCAAAAAAAAATTATAGCACAAAATCTAAAATCTATTTACGCAGGGAAAGTGTATTGAAAGTATACCGTGATATGATTTCGACTTTCACAACGACCCGTGATCAGGACGATATCATTAAATTTCAGCTTTCGGGACAAACTATATAAATAACAAGAGACAAACTATATGAATAACAAGAGACAGACTATATATAAAACAAGAGACAAACTATACCAACAACAAGAGACAAACTAAATAAACAACAAGAGATAAACTATATAACTAACAAGAGATAAACTGTATAACAAACAAGAGATAAACTATACACCTAACAAGAGATAAACTATACACCTAACAAGAGATAAACTATATAAACAAAAAAAGACAAACTATATAACTAACAAGAGATATACTATATACCTAACAAGAGACATATAAACAACAAGAGATAAATTATATAAACATCAAGAGACAGACTAGACTATATGACTAACAAGAGATAAACTGCATAAACAACAAGAGACAAACTTTATGAACAACTAGAGATAAACTATAAAAACAACAAGAGCCAAACTTACAGCTGCGGGTGTTTTGTAATATCCTCTCCACTTTCATCGCTATCCTGCTCCTCACTTTTCCCGTCTGTATTCCTGGAATCAGTATCAATGCTGTTCTGTTGGTGGGTATGATTGGTAGGTATGATAATATTATATACGTAATAAAGGTGAGTATAATAGTCCATATACGTAATAAAATGGTGGGTATAATGAAATCATATACGTACTAATGGTGGATATAATAATATCATATAAATAATAATGGTGGGTTTAATAATATCATATACGTAATAATGGTGGATATAATAATATCATATAAATAATAATGGTGAGTTTAATAATATCATATACGTAATAATGGTGGATATAATAATATCATATGCGTAATAATGGTGGATATGATGATATCATATACGTAATAATGGTGGGTATAATAATATCATATTATTATACCCACCAATACTGCCATTATTACGTATATCACGTACGTAATACAGTATGCGTGGAAGTGACATGTCAGATCGAGTCGGTGACTTCAGAGTGAGTCCAGATAGATTAGCATGTCAATACCATCTCGGCTATAGACTGCAGCGTGTTGTACACTATCCAAAGACATGCAGAGTTCCACTATTTCTAGAGTTCCAAGACCTTAACCCAACAATCCACAGCCCGGCCACACGCCACAGTATACCTGGTCATTAACTACAGGTACGGTCGTGCGATCTTCGATAGCTCACTACGATGCAATATCTCTTGTCTTACACCACCAGAGTCAGTAGATGTATCCGTTTATACATGTATGTCTGTAGTAGTTATGCGAGTAGAAATGGGAACCGTGACAACCCATTTATGTGACATGTATGTCTGTAGTAGCTATGCGAGTAGAAATGGGAACCATGACAACCCATTTATGTGACAACATCGGTGTACGCAGAATTCACCATAAAACAAACACGCTTGACTTGTAAAGTACACTGCAGCTACTAGTGTGGCAAGACATTTTTTGGCCCTTTTGAAGGCATGCTATGTTGGCTGGTAGACGCCAATTGACGAGGCCCCGATATATACATACCAGTTTGGCAATGACCACGCGTAGTTGTTTTGCGTATGAAGCATTCGCATCGCTGCCCGATTGCTCCAAGCGCTCTGCCATAAGGTTTACCCAAGTTCGCAGACGTCGGTCTTTGTCTTTTTGTTTGTGATAAAATTGCCTAAGGGTGGCGGAAGTGGAAGTTGGCTCAGAATAAGCTCTCATACATAGGAATATATATATATATTATATATATATAAATATATATATATATATAAATAATTCATATATATAATATGTA
>NW_014039022.1:5396-14030 GCF_001186125.1 Sphaeroforma arctica JP610 | reverse complement strand
GTGTATAGTAGTATATATGTGTGTTTGTCTGTATATATGTATGTGTTAGTAGTATATATGTGTGTTTGTCTGTATATATGTATGTGTATAGTAGTATATATGTGTGTTTGTCTGTATATATGTATGTGTATAGTAGTATATATGTATGTGTATAGTAGTATATATGTGTGTTTGTCTGTATATATGTACGAGTGTCTGGATGTATGAATGTGTTTAGGGGTATGTGTGTATGTGCATTCGTACGTTCACTTCTTATCTCGTACTTATGTTTGTAGTGGCGTGTTTATATACATGTTCATAGTAGTATGTGTGTGTCCCTATTATATATAGTTCTATTGCTGTTTGTGATGCCACTGCACACAGTTATAGGGTTTTAGGACCTTATCAGGGCACATTTTCTCTTATAGTTTTAGGGTTATAGGACCTTATCAGGGCACATTTGCTCCTGTGCGATAACTAATCTTCTCATGCACTGATTGATGTGCGAAGGCAGGAGCAAATGTTCCCATGGCAGCGTATACTGTGGTCATGCAGTTATTAACGGACTATCTATCCATCGTTCTCTTCCATATACAATGTTCACTACTTTTAACTTTATCCCGTTGTGTCTGTGCGACCTTGACCTTTGTGTACATCCAAGTACTTGTGAGTATATAAATTGAGTTATGCGTATATATGCATATGTGTGGTATTGTAGGGTGAACACATGTACTGTCGTATACATGTGTCTGTCTATTCCATTCGTGTAGTAAAGTATAAATGTGTGGATAGTATTTCTCAGTACAATGCGTCATCCTTCCAATTACAGATCATAGGCGCAGGTAAGAACTTCGCGGACCAAGTACCCACCGCCACACCCCCGCCACCAGCATCTGGCGGGAATGGCGCGCGAAACAGGCGGGACAGAGATGAAGACGACTGAAAGGAATGCTCGTAACGAGATATATGTATTTGTATTTGTATTTGTATATATGTACTATACATATACAGATATACATATATATATAGACATATACATCTATATATGTATATGTAAATATATATCTATACGTGTATCGGTAAAATGCGCGGCATACGCCCAAGGGTAGAGACTTTGGGGTGGGAGGTGCGACATGGTGAACGGAGCAGAGCCAGGGTCAGAAAGAATGATAACACTACGCATGTATTGCGGCCAAGTATAGTAGCGATGAGATATTTCACGGTTGCGATAAGATTTGTCTGACAATGTAGGGCATATATTATATGTATGTATATATATATATATTGTATAAATATATATGTGTGTGTGTGTAAATATATATATGGGATATAGATTCTTAAATAAGCTCCGCGAACGATTGAATGGGGAATGGTTGACCACAGATCAATGCTGAGGACACAGATGATGTTCACGGAACGGGCTCGGGGCAGTGCTGCTTATGATGGAATTGAGGCGCATACAAGAGTGTGCACATCTTAGATGCCTGCAGCTGTACATTTTATTCGCATGTAGGGACACGAGAAATATAACGGTGTATATGAACCTTTCAATGGGGTGTGCGTGGATCAAATGGGGTATATGCGAATGGCGCAAACACGGCTGGAGGGCTATCCAATATCACGAGACTCAATAATCCCCATTAGGGTCTTGATCGAATACTTTCTATCGTATGTCATGGCTCGTGCCTATACTTACATTGGAGTAGGTATACCCTACACATAGAGCACATACTACCGATGTGATTGTGATGCATGTATGTGCCCATTGAACCCAGGAATACGTGCACAGGAAGGTGATTGCTTATATTGCTGTTTGTAGTTTTGCAACGGGACCTTAACCCCACTCATCAGCTCGCTTTACGCCTCTGTGAGAATGCATATCGAACTCGCTGTGTAGAGACACATGCTGTTTCATAGCCAGCTATTTCAGAGGTTTACGTTTTGATTGGCTTTTTAACCAGGGTATCATGCGAGTATGCTAAGCTTAAAACTATTCAATTAACTAAACCCTATTAGAGTTATAATTACTGATATGTCTCGAACCGAGAGGTCTGAATTATTTTGTTTCGAGTCAAGTGTGAGATTTCATAAGTTTAGCGACTGCTACGAGGTACATCAGGGTTATTCTCAGTCGTGTCAATGTGTAGGGGTGTGTGTATGTATATATATATATATATAAATGTGCGTATGTGTATGTGTTCCATATATATACATATGTATACATATAGAAATATATATTTACATTTATATATTAGTATATTTACGTATACATATATATATATATATTTACAAACATATATATATATATATATTTACATTTATATATCTATGTCTATCTGTACGTTATTATATATATATAAAATAATATACATGTATAAATATATATATTCGTATTAACATGCATATAAATTTATATGTATATATATATTCGTATATACGTGCATATATATATATAACATACATGTATATATATATATATTCGTATATACATGCATATATTTATATAAATTTATATAATGCATATATATATATATACGTTCGTATATGCATATATTTGTCCGTATGATATATTTCTATATCCATATATATGTGTGTATGTATGTGTATATATTTGTTTCTATATCTATCTCTATATATATATTTATATCTATATATATATATATATATATATATACTTGGAGAAAGCAGATATTCTTTCTTGAATACCTTAAAATTTACGAATTTTGTGCTACACAGTTGAAACATTAGGCGCGTGTTGATGCACAGAGCTGTTGCGTTGCAAAGCGACAATCGGCCTCAGATACAGTCCAGGCGCACCACAGATGACGTGTGAGAACGTAAGTTAGGTTAGTGGCAGGCCAGGTACGCTCGGATGCGCGGCGTCCGGATTTGCTTATCCTAGCAGCTTCAAACTCTGATCAGGACAGCATACCATACTGAACCAGTGGAAGTAATCCGACATCTGTTGGAACTTGGAATGTGCAACACACTACATTGTGGTGCACCTTGTCTTCCAAGTTTAGCTCAGATATTCAAATACTCAGCTCCGCAGTAGACTACATAAAAACTATTGTGCAAAATTTCTGATCTACACTTGCAGATTTTGTAATAAAAAAACCCGATATTTTTTACTAAATATTCTTTTGGGTGCTAACTCGCAATAGTGGAAGCTTCGCTCTCCTCCAATTGCTCAGGTTTGAATCCTATGGGCTCTTTGTTGGGGTTGATTGGTTGTGCAGCTACCATATTCTTTTTTGTTATTTCACATATGATGCTTCTTGCAGAGAATAGAAACTTCATACATCTTTCTCTCTCCTCCCCATTGCGCTCTTTTCCGCTGTCATTGAACGCATAACTGGTAATAAACTCAAGATACCTGTCAACGTCCCACTCAAACTCGCGTCCAACATGGAACACGAGCTCTGTTACTGCTTCTAAATCCCAGTCCGCACTAATAACCTTCACAAATGCTGATGCTTGTTCTGGTGAGTTCTTATCAATCATGGCCATAACCACCTCGGCTGTGTCGGGAAACAGCGGAAACTCGGCGGATATTAAATTTGTTACCGTTGCTGTCCATGTTATGGATCTGCCTTTCCCAAGCAGTTTCATCAATTCAGAAACGGACTTAGTAGACCAGTCACTCATGATCCAACGTAGTCCATTAGCTACCTTTCGTACTTCAGTGTCTACCGTACTCTCGGTCAGCACTCTCCGTAAATGGTGTGCTGTGAGATGTAGATTTTCCTCCGATCGAACCCATTCGCGAAAGTGGGCCGAGTGTGTGACGTCCATATATTCCATTGATGCCTCCACATTCCAAGGATCTATTTTAGGTTTTTGTGCACCACCGAAGTCTGATTTGAGTGTGCTACTGCTGGTATGAGAACTCGTGCGAGTATTATTTGACATACAGTACTGCCTTACTGGTCTTGGCAATGTGTGCGAGGCTATCGGCTGAAGAATATCGAACATATTACTATTCGCTGACATATTGGAAGTACAGCTATCGTTTCGAAATAAGAAAGATATTATTATAGTTTCAATTAGTATTACACCTAAAGAATTGTGGTGGATGTTATGTCACTGTTTCGCTGAACTGTGGTAGAATCTAGCTGCGATTTACACGCTTATATATGTCGCATTGTGCGTGACTAACAGTCTAACAGGTGCCAAATACTGCTGTCAAATGCCAATTGCCAAAAAATATAAAGTTGGACTTTATTTTTTATAAAACAGGCGAAATTTATGATATTCAAAAAGAAGCTCCGAAATATATTTCAAAAATAAAAAGCACTACTCATCTGACTGATGGCCTAATCAGTGAATACTGTATTTATAATATTTATATCCACATTGACATTCTACCAAACCGTTTCTATTTCACACAAAAAAAAACTTGCCAATTTTAAAAAAAGTCTATGTTTTTACTACTTTTTATATATATAAAATACCTCACAACAAGGTGCAGAAGTCGATGGGTGTCAATTGTCACTTCGGCAGTGCTAAATAAATACATTAATATCACCTGTGCATTGTGCAAACTGTGTGCCGTTTTCCATTTTTTTTAAATGTTTTTAGATTGAACAAATAAGCGTTTCCGTTAAACTTTTATACTAATTTTTAAATATCGCCCTATGCAAATATATAGGGTGCATATAAAAGGTTAGAAGATTTTCGGACAATTGTCCGACCAGGCATATTATTTTATTTCTTCTCTCCTAGAGCCTAGTCATGAGATTTCTATATTTCTAAATATTCTGGCGCCAAAATGATCATCGCAGTAGTCCATTTTGATAGAAATAGGTGTAATGTCAAGGGCAAATTTGAGAATTTTGTTAGCTATAATAGACCTGTAAAAACGTTAAAACCTTTATAAATCGAATAAATAAGTGTTTCTGTTCCAGAGTATAATAAATAGCCATATTTGTGTCTATTTTTTAGAAGGCTATGCATATAAACGTAATGAGGTTACCCTGTATGTGTGACTGACTGACTGTGTGCCGGATTTCCCAGGAGTCTCATTCTCCCAGAGTCTATATGGCTCTATATATGCCCAGCAGAGACCGCGGATGTTTTGTACAGTAATTCAGTAGATTGTTTTTTTCTTAAATCAAGAATAGGCCGGTACATAGAGTGTAAATAGAGTGTGTAATTTTTTTAACACCAAACAGAGTGTTTTTAGATTTTAGAGTGTATGTATTTACAACTGTAAATATTTACATTGTACAACTGTACATAGATTGAGACTTTTTTTTAAAAGAAGGAGACAGGGCTATGGGCGGTAGTTGTTTGTTTTTGTTTTAAAACAATTGAATTAGCGCAGGTATGTATATTTATCAATTTTGTTTTTGTTTTTTTGTTTTTAGATATAAAATATATAACAATAAGACGGACAAGCGGGATCACCGGATCAGTCGGGATCACGGGATGACAATTGTCATTGTGACACAAGTTGCTGGCTGACTCAGAGAGCGTCACCACTAACCTGAACTGTCTTCCTCTCTGGCTACTGTGCCCTGTCGGCTGTGGACTAGCCCAACAGAGCAAACATCAGCTCTTATCAGTCTACCACACAAGAGATTGTTGTTCAAATTTGTAGATAACAGGTAAACGACATAGACTTTTGATGAAAATATATGGCGAGCTGGGCCGATGGTCTCTGAAATTCTTAATTTTTGAGTCTGTTTTAAAATATTATTAGTAAACAAATTGTCTTTCCTCAAAAAAAATGTATTTCGCGACAGTATTCTCAATTATTATCATTTTCCAGAGGTACTTGTCGTTGTCGTTTACCAGCGCTCGACAGAATATTGAGCCGCCGTTTCTCATTACTAATTGAGCGATTGTGGAAATGTGGGTAAACACTGTATATATATATTTTAGTATTACACTATAAAAAATTGAAGGAAGAAAAAAAATTGCAGCTCTAAAAAGTGTCGTTACTCGCGTAGACTCATCACTTCAACATCGGTCAGGTCACAAGTGTCCAACAACATTACACAATACCACACAAGACACTACACAAATGGACTAACTGCTGTCACTGTCAGTCTGTCGCAGAGACACAGACCAGACCTGAAGATATTTACAGACTCTCACGACTTCTTTACTATTTATTTTTTTAAACGTTTACAGTCATACCATATAATAATAAAAATGAAGCTGTACGAGACACTTTTTGAAAAAAAAACAATTATATTGACTCACAGAGTTTCAAGAGTGTCAGAGTAGTAGCGTCAGAATTCCAGCACCAATCCTATAATCCCCATCTGCTCTGTCTATCATTGCTGGAATGAATAAAAATAGAACGAATACTTGTGCCTGTCGGAGGCCCGCTGGCCCGGAGCCATTGCGCCAGGCCGCTACTCAGTACTCTCGCTTTTAGTAGCCAATTCTAAAGAGTAGTAGAGCTACCTGAAGGCTGATATGTACCTCGCTAGGCCGCCAGCTTGCCCGGCTACCCCACCCATACGCCTGCGGGATGCAGCCGAGGGACGACTAACGACTGACGACTGACGACTCAGCCGAGTGCGGACTGCGGAATGCGGAGTCTGCACTATACAGACTAAAAATAGTACCTAAAAAAACAGTCTGCTAGTAGCTCTAAAAACTGGACTCTGGAGTCTACTATGTACTACTAGAAAGAGGGCTCTGGGCCAGTCTGGGGTTGGGCCTTCTAAGGCCCTGGGACAGCCCTGAGTCCTTGACCCCTGGGGCCTGAGCCTAGCCCCAGTAAGCCCCAGGGCCCCTGGCGGCTATCACTATGCCACTTCTAAGTTCTTGCAAAAGGAGTAAAGTGTATAGCAATCGTACATTGTATTTTTTAAACCATTTTTTATAGATTGAGCTCGAAATTCTCTACTCATTTAGATGCTCTAAGAATAGATTAGAACTATTACTGATAGCTTTCTGAATACTCTGATATGTCAAATTTTGTTCATTTAAAACAGCAGGGGAAAATTTAGAGTGATTGTGATAATATTAACTAATGAAATCATTCTCCAAACTTTTTAAATGTATTATATTATCTCTTCGATAGTTTCGAACGAAAGAGAGCAAATTTTAAAATTTTAAACTATCTACACTTTACTTCGAAGTACAGTTAACAAATATCAATATAATATGTTTGTCTATTACTCCGTAGAGTATTGGGGAGAATTTTAATGAGCATGGTAATATTTTTACTTCATTTTGTCGTGCACGGATTGATTTTAAAAAATGTCCTGATTAACCTGAACTTTCATCGGATTTTTTTAAACACGGTTTATAACTTTCAAGAAATTTTAAATGTTTTTTCAAAATAATGCACTCAGATTTCTAGAAGTTATAATCGTTTTTTATTTTTAAAAATAGTACACATAGATCAAAGTCCGGGCCGGGCACTTGCAGTCTGGCACTCTCTGGGGCAGAAACGAGAGAGTGTGAGAGAGAGGAACCCAGGATTCCACAGGAACTGAACAAGAATGTATACTACTAGTTTACATTGCCAATCGAGAAATTTTTTTTTAACATTTTGATCATTTGGAGGCTAAATTGCTTATTTTATCTTCCTTGGAGTTAAAAACAAAACTTGCAATTTAGAGTCAAAGGAGTGACAGGACTGCTCGTGACTCGACAGTCGACACTCGAGTGACTCGACACGCTTGACTCTAAGACTCTTGGAGTCTTGTATCCAATTGTGATTATGTTTTGTTAATTTTTTTCAGATTTTTAGTACAAAATGAACAAACCAAAAACCAAAAAAAACCCTGTGATGTTCTGGTGGGGGTATAGGTATGCCGGCGATGAGGCCTTTCACCAATCATCATGGCGGCTATTGTTTTTAAAATAACAAATAAATTAAATACATACTCATACTGTATGAGTCTATGATAGACTTTGACTAGTTGACTATGTTTGTAAACACTAAATACAAGAGAGACTAAAGACTAAAAAGAGAGAAAGAAGCTATGCCGTGTGCTGACTGCTGAGTGCTGAGCTGAGTGCTCAGCGCTTACACGGTCCATGGACTGGGCCGTGGGCCCGTGTGAGTCGCTCGTGAGTCGTGAGTTCGAGACCCTCGTGAACGTCACGAACTCTAGATAAACCCGCTCTTTTTTTTTCTTTTTTATAGCTTGCTTGAAACAAAACAAAATTCCGAGAACGAATCGGGTCAAATCTGAAATAACTGTGTTGAATCGAGAAGGTGATTTGTAGGACTCTAGAAACATTATGTAGCCTACATATGACTGATAGCCATCCTCTATTTTGTATTTATTTTGTTTTTGAAGCAAACCCTTTTTTAGGACAGAGTTCAGACGTAAATACAGACCACAGACGGCAGGTGCCATATATTTTTACACGATCCGTTTCTCGCCTCTGCATCACCTGTGAGTGCCGCTCTCGCTGTGTCGCCTACAGCTAACGACAGGTCATATACATTTATCCCGCAGTGAAGTAAAATAATTGACCCCCTTTTGCTTATCAACCTACAATGTTAAAGAGCTTTTTGGAACCTGCTGACAATAGTAATATACTTCACATGCACTTATTGTTGAACCCAGATGCAAATGCTCAGCTTACAGTAGGGCTGATGATGAATTTTGCAAGATTGTATCCTATGTACCTTATATATCTATAGACAAGCTAGTATATACAACTAACATATGTGTG
>NW_014039022.1:847-3347 GCF_001186125.1 Sphaeroforma arctica JP610 | reverse complement strand
AGGTTATCAGTGACCACGTGCGCACTTGTTGAGCTTCGTCACGTCTACTAGGCTTCATGACAAACGCCCCACAGCTCACAACTTATTGTCATTCTCTGGACGCTTATTGACACCGTGCACGCACATACTAGGCGTACTGCAAATGCCTCCAAGCTGAGCTATCTAGCCATCTCACACTCCTCCATTGTCGCCAGTCGAGCCTTCTTCCCATACTTTCTATACAGCAAATGTCACAGTTCGTATTGACGGTCAGCAGTGAGTTTTGGCTGCCTGATAGTGTCCGAATACTTGCTGACATATATGATTTTGGGCCACCTACCCTTCTAACTCTAACACAGCCTTCTTCCCACACTCGATAGTGTCACTTGAACTTCTCGATAGTGTCCGAATACTTGCTGACATATGGTAATTTGGGCCAGCCTCCTTCCCGCACTCGATATTGTCACTGCAACTTCTCGATAGTGTCCAAATACTTGCTAACATATGGTAATTGGGTCAGCCTTCTTCTCACACTCCATAGTATCACAAACTTCTCGGTAGTGTCCATATACTTGCTGACATATGGTAATTTGGGCCAGCCTTCTTCCCACACTCGAGTGTCACTGCAACTTCTCGATAGTGTCAGACTTCATGCTGACGTATAGAAATTAAGGCTACCTACCTTTCTCACATTGTGGTGTGATGTCTGCTATAGCCTTCTTCTCCTACTCCCAACGTGTTGTCCTACCCACCCTCTTGGCTATCGTCCGTGACACCTAACACACCCTTATGCCCGTGCCTTGTCTCCTCGACAGTTCTAGGGTTTAGGGTTTTGCTGCATTAGGGTTTACCTACCCTTCTCGCTCTCCTTCATGATATCTGACACAGCTTTCTTGCCATGCGCCAGCTTCTCAATAGTCTCCGGATGCTTGTCGATGTATAGCAGCAGTTTGGAGACCTCCGAAACTGTATGTGCAAGCCCTCGCTGAGTGTATTCGTCGCATGACAACAATTTGCGCTCGTACATGCGCCGGTAGAACGTATCAGTGACGGCTGTTTTGCACAGCGGGCACGTACGGTTATCCAGCTACACAGAGGGAAGTTTATTGGAATGGGGTTAGACTAAAGATAAAGTCAGAACTGTTATAGTACTGTTTAAAGTTAAACAAGGTCGTATATACATATATAAATATATATATATACTATATAAGAAAAACGTACGGCAAATATATCATGACAAGTACATAAACTGTACTTACTGATTGCCAGATTATATGACAGTCCAAACACATGGTCGAGTGTCCACATGGCGCAAAGCATAGCTCTGGCGGTGCTTCACGGCACACCACACAGTTCTTCTCAGGCTCGGGCGGGGCACCCGAGCGTTGTTTGAGACTCTTCTGCATCAGACCTGTCTCGTCAACCATGCGTGTGAGCAGCTGCTGGTACTGGGGCATGTAGTTGGCCAGCTGTGATATTTATAGAAGCAATGTGATTGGTTCGCTTAAAGTAGAATTGCATTAATATCTCGTCGTCCATGTGTGTGAGCAATTGCTGGTACTGAGGCGGGTAGTTGACAACTTGAAACATTTATAAAAGCAATGTGATTGGTTCGCTAAAGATAGAATCTCTTCTTATTAAACCAGTCTCGACAATCATACGTGTGGGCGATTGCTGATACTGAGATATATAGTAGGCCAACTGTGATTTTTATAGAACAAGCATGATTGGTTTCGTTAAGATTAGAAATTTGCTCGTCCTATCTCGTCATTCACACGCATGTGTAGTTGTTGCTGGTCAGGAGGCATGTAGTTAGACCAGATGTGATAAAAATAAACGCAATGTGATTGGTGCCCTATAATTAGAACCGTGTGACAGATGAATACTGCGCGAGATGTTATTGGCACAGATCTTCAAAATGGGGCAGCTGTGCTGTATATAGCGGAAATATAAGCATGAACCTTCACTCGACACAAGTAATGGTACGAGTTACAACCTAAATTAGAATGAGCGTATAACGTAGTGAGCGTATAACGTAGTAAACCTATGACAAAATTATGTATGTCAAACAAATATATGTATTATTCTGTAGGTCACACGCATATATGTATTTGCAACAGTAGTAAACTATACCGGGGTACATAGATCAACGCAACCTCTACCAGCTACACAATACAAATGTGTATACACATACACCTACACACTTCCACCAGCTATGCCTCCTACACATACCTGAGCATGATTGAGTGTCCGCCAGTCGATTTCCAACAGCGCCCACGCCTTCTCACTTTCCTCTGGACTGCTCCTCAAGCCAAAGTTCGGTCTCGCAGTCGCAGCACTACCTCCATTCATATTAAACATTTGCGGATTGCGGAATAGATTCCACATGAAGTAGTAGTTCACCACATACGTAGATACGGCTCGCATACACTGCACCCAGGAAACTATTCCTGTGTACGTGATTCATAATAATAAAAACTATATAAAACTATACTTTCAGGTATAAAATATTATATATATA
>NW_014039022.1:0-510 GCF_001186125.1 Sphaeroforma arctica JP610 | reverse complement strand
TATTCTGTATACATATTTATATAAATCGGCTACTGTCCGCACACGATGTTTGCGAAAACCGTGGCTGTAAAAATTGAGTGGTGTCCATTAAAGTATACACATGCACACATACACGGTCAATAATGAACATTAACACATACACTGAGCAGTTGGAGATCATTACATGCCACCTATGGGAATGAGCAGTGATTGCACTCTATACTATCACACCCTTATACAAATCCATGCGTACACAATCAAACTGTGCACATACACTCAGCAGTTGGTACCGACCTGTTGGTGACCATAACATACCGACTACGGTGATCAGATATGATTGCCATTTGTTGTCACCCCATCCGTTCGCAATGGCCAGGTAAAGACACGCCACTTCGATGTTGCAGTCCACCCAATAGAGGTACATATCATTCCACGGCATTCCTGTGTAAGTAAGGTAGATAGTATACGCACATCGTACATTTAAGAAATCCGATGTGATATATATATATACATTGTGATATATATATTGAG
>NW_014039023.1:13523-14040 GCF_001186125.1 Sphaeroforma arctica JP610 | reverse complement strand
GGGTAGGTCAACCAAATCAATGATAACCCGGCGCCACGGCTCGTCTTCTGATACGCTGCGTAAAGGTGCGTATCTGTAGCGCTTGATCTGGTTAACTTCGCAGTTGTTACATTCGTGATACACCTGAGATATATATTGCTTGAGGTTCGGGTGTACGATTCCGTACCTCTTGCAATCTTTCTCAGTTCTAACCTTATCCATGTGCTTAAGAGTATGATTTTGTCTTAACCACTTCAGAATCGCCTCCTGTGGTTTACTTGTTGCATTGAAATCAGGAGGTGAGGATTCCACCGCGTCATCACCTGGACTCGAAGACTCGTCTTATCCAATCTCGCCTAAAGATTCTACATCGTGAATCCGATTAATGTTTGATCTATCCATTAGTTGAGTCACATGATCATATACCTCGGGAGAGTCATTCATCAATTGCTTAAGCAATCGGTTTTCTGCTTGGTATGCAGTTTCCCTGTCAGAACGTATTTTGTTGTATAAATCTTTCGCTAGTGTTGCGCTCCTC
>NW_014039023.1:0-10014 GCF_001186125.1 Sphaeroforma arctica JP610 | reverse complement strand
TTTGCCCAGGCATTCTTGTTAGACAAGTCTATCTGGAATCCGTCTCCTTTCGGATGTTCCTAGTGTCCGGTACCTCGGCAGTTGTGCATTATGATGAGCGGCAAACATATCTATGGTATGTGGTCCATATATGTTGTCAGCGATCTTAAACCACCTAGGATTGGCCCTCCAATCCGTAGCTAGTAACTCCCTAACCATCTTGTTTAAGTCTGGTACGAAGCGAGACAACATGTCGGGTAAGTGATTGTGAATACCCGGTATGTGTGTTATGCCGAAAGAAAATTTTGCGATCGTGTCATGCCACCGACTGACTAGCTGTGAGTTAGGTTTCATGTCCTTTAGGTGTTGCAATGACTTCTGATCACATAGCACGTTAAAGTGTGTGCCATATAGATAGTCCTTAAAATGAGTTAGTGCAGTAACAATAGCCAAAAGCTCTTGTTGCACGGTTGGGTAATTGATCTGAGACGAATTCATAGCTCTGCTAAAGAACTGTACATCTCTTGGTTTCCCATCAATCATTTGATACAGAACGCCGCCGAGTGCCATGTCGGATGTGTCTGTTGCTACCATGAATGGAATACCACCATTTGGTGGCTGGACTACTGGTGCCTGTTGAACCACTGTTTTGAGCTGCTTAAATGCGTCATCACAGTCTTTAGTCCACAGTGCGCCTAGTTTGCCTTTATGACATCTCAGATGTCCAAAGGGCTTTAAATAACTTGCCAGGTGTGGTACTCCGTCAGACAAAAAGTTGACGAATCCGCACATGCTGTTGACATCCTTACCCGTGGTAGGAGTTCTCCAGTCTAGCAAGTGTTCGACCTTCCCGGGATCGATCATGATTCCATCCCCGGATACTCGGTAACCCAACAGCTGAATCTCGTTAACACCGAAGTGAAATTTCTTACTGTTGATCTTAAAGTTGTGCTTGTTGAGTCTGTCTAGAACCTCTCGCACAACTCTTTCGTGCTCCTCTTTGGTTTTGGTGAATACCACAATGTCATCAATGTATACTTGTACATTGTCCATGTCCCGAGCGCAGGTAACATGTGTAACCCAAAGGGGGCACCTTTGAACGAATATTGCTGACCCTCCCAGGTAAAGGTGAAATACTTCCGGTGTGGTTTGTAGATCTTCATCTGGTGGTAGCCCTGCTTCAGGTCGATAGTGGATAATATCTTAGCTCCCTCCATGCGCCTGAGTAGTTCGTTTATCCTTGGTAAGTGAAAATTGTGTGTCGGTGTCAAAGCGTTAATTGGGCTCATATCCAAACACACCCCAGCTTTCTTTAGCGTCCCGTCAGAGTTGAATTGGTCGACGGCTAAAAGCGCTTGACGGGAGTCGGCCCATAGTTGACTGCGATCACTCCGTCATCTAACCATGCTTTAACCTGTTCTCGTACGACCTGCTCATGACGCCATGCAACATAGTTACGTGTAGGACACTTCAGCTTCGAGAAATCTACTCTCGTCAAGTTTAGGCTAACGTATCCGTTATTGAATTTGAACTTAGCCCGGTCAGTGCTCCGAATCTTGTCATTCTCGAAAATCAGGTCCTTGAGTCTCTCTGTAAAGTGAGGGATCATCTCCTTCACAATTTTCGAAGGTTTATATACCGGTTTTAACAAGTTGTCGTCCGACTGATCCTTCTGTGGTTCAATGTTAATAGGTAAGCCTTTAATTGTGATACCTAATGACAATAAATCACTCATACCTACTATGAGATCATAGTCTGGTGAAGTGTTACATATGGCTGCCTTAGTAACTATAGTACGTTAGTCTGTCAATATAAACCTGAGATCGATTGCCATTTCTCTGCAAGTGATCTCTCTTTCATCCGCCAGTTTCAACATAGTTGGCTCAGACTTACGAGTTACGTCTGTCATTTTACAGAATCTAGAGGGTATACAAGGAATTTGCGAGCCCGGATCTAACAACGCTTGTCCGTTAACTCGTATATCAAGGATTACACGCTCGTCTTGAGGTGCGTCCTTTTGTCTTAGTGACAGGACCCGGTATGTTTGTCACTTAACTTCAACCTTTGGTTGCACCTTGCATGTATGCTTGTGGTAACCTCCAGTCCCGGTACAGTCGGCACACTTCGCGATAAAGTGATTACACTTTTCTGCGTGCCTCCCATTCCATCTGACATTCGGCTCATGCTGGGTCATTCGCCAATTGCAATCAGTCTCACTACAGTTCTTCACCTCCCTATGCCTGGGCTTAGGGTTGCCTGCCGGCGGTCCATTTCCGTTGGTCTGGTTACCCTTAGGGATGACATTGATCTTGTTGCCTTCAGAACCATTTGTATTTTTGTTCTTATTGCCACCCTTGTCACCCTCTTTGTTTACCTTCTGACCTCCATTGGTGGACTCAGAGTCTTGACCATTGCCTGATCCTCCGGTAAGATTGCCGCTGACCTTCTTCTGAGCATTAGTGACTTTCACCACGGAACTAGGGCGTTTGGTAAACGTCTGATCCGCTCTCGAGTAAATTCAGCCCAGGTTAAGTCCGCTAGCTTCATTATGCCGTAGGTAGGTCCCTCGATGGAGATCTCTCGTTCCTTGTCCGGGTAAGATTGATGCATATCGGCGTACAGAATCTTTTGATCTCTCCTATGTAGGTTTGACCGAAAGATTGTCTGCACCCATAGTACACAAATGGATAGCTTGTCAGGTGACATCTCCTGAGTCTGGGCCCGTGACATGTGTGTGTCCAACTCTAATAAGTAGTGGGACACCGGCGTTCTTTCTTGCGGTGGTATCATGATCGATACAAACAATTCCGGTCGAGGGTCCGTCGAAAATAAGTGGACGATCATCTCACTCTGCTCTTTCTACGTTTTAAGCTAAGTGATCACTTGTTTCGCCTTCTCTAACTTGTTATACTTGTAAGAGGACGGCTTAAAGCTCTGCTGCACTGCTTCGAACCATAGGTTCTTCCGTAGATTGGCTGTAAGCATAATATGTCCAAACTCTTTCAAAGACCTAGATAGCAATGCCAGACTGCTAGTATCGATTGGATCCTTCCGGTCCTTTCGATCAGATCTGTATGCCGTTGGTAGTTTACCTATGTCCTTTACAAACTTCTTGCCTTACACAGCCTTCTCGGTCTGAATCACTCTTAGTTCTGAATCAATCTTAGTCTGGAGGTGCGTAGCCATTGTCATATAAAGACTAGCGGCATCAATCCTACCTAGATCCATCGCCTCGAGTGAAGCTCCCTCAGCCTTGTTCATTTGAACAATGAATCCAGCAATTTTCAGATCACTACTAGAGTGATCTGATCCCTTCTTTTCTATCTGCATCTGACCGTGCAGTCAGTTGTCTGCCTCATCCTTTGATCCATCAACCTGTTCAATGTGAATGAACGCTTCTGATGGGACAGCATCTTTTGTCGTCGTTGGGATGGTCGCTGGGGGCGAACTGTCTCCCGAGGACGACAAAGATTTTCTAGCTTCCACCTGACCAGGTTTAGGCTCTTCGGTCGGTTTGTCCTTTGGAAATACCTCTGGGGCACTCTGTGGATTTTCTTCCGGTGGTGGATTTGGATTAGGCTCCTGTTCAGATGCCATTCGCAACATTGCTGTTGTGTCCAATCCAGGAGAAGATTGAGCTTCGGATGATGAAGATCGGATTCTGTTTGCCCCTCCATTGTCTGACAACATCTCAAACGCCAATATGTCTTGATAGAGTGCCAGATGGTTTGATATCAAGTCGGGAATGTCTCCAAGAAGATCCCGAATTGCGTACCAAATTAAGTGTGCAAAACTTCCATCTCTCCTAGTTCCGAATACCTTCGGTAGTATCTTTTGAAACCGACGGTAAAGTGTGCGTGCCTGTTTACCTTCGTCAGCTTTCATTGATATTAGCCGATTGTAATACTTAGAATCCCTAAACAAATCATACCCAAACTTTCTTACCACTGCATTCATTACATACCTCGGTAAGATGGTACCATCTGGTTTGGTCTTCATTACGTCCGGAAAGTACGTTCCATACGTATTTCGAAACACCCATGCCCTGTTGGCCCGCTGTCGGATCAACTCTCGTTGTCCCTCCTCCTGAATATCAATCTGAGTCTGGTATGGATGGCCCAGATCAAAGTTCTGTCGCCAAGCCGGTCGGAGTGGTGTTTTGGGTAAGCGCAAGAATTGTGAGTCCAACCTGGTTTCCGAATCGTCGTCCTGATGGTGAAGTGTATGGTCCATATCATCCGGACCTATATCCGCGAAACGCAGTTATTCTTCCGTTACGTTGATTTGGGGTTGATCCAACAGTGTTTGTGCTATTGGCTCATCCTCCGAGTCATTCTCCCCTGATTCACCATGACTTTGATACTTCGCTGCGGCTTGCTTTTTCTTCCGCTGCTTAGTAGGTCTCAATTCATGTACCATTGGTTGGTAGTCCTTCAGGAAGGCTCTCCTATCCCTTGCTATCGTATGATAAGTACGATCTCACCTACGTGCTATGCGCGTGGTGAGGATGATACATCTGATTCCAGTGCATGTCGCACTTCCTCTGAAGTTGAATTTTCCGAGGATTATGTTTTCTCGGCTTTTCTCTTTCGAGATTACGCCTTCTTCGCTGGCGGCTTCTGTGGCTCCGTAGTCACATTACCTTCGGATGCACCCACACCCGAGTCAACCAACTTCTTACGTTTCCGTTTAGTCAGAGTCGGTACCGGTTGTACCGGCGTGATCTCAGTTGCTTCAGCTTCAACTGATGGTGACGGGGGTGTTTTCTGCTTTTCATCGCCTACAGTAAACCCTTTCATGTTCGTAGCCTTAGCTACATTCGCTGCCTTATTTTTTCCTTTCGTCATAATATCGATAGTGTATTATAAGCTTAAAAATATGTAAAAGTCGGTTCATTAACTCTTCAACCTTCTCTGATGCAGCTGTTCTCTGATCGATCGTTGTGCATTGGCCTGCTTGCCACAAACACGCTTGCCATCAAAAACGGGCAACTCAGAGCTGTTAGACCCCCAACTCTTAATAACACCTAACATCTGCCATATATCATCCTTCAAGCGCTCATAGCAAGCACGTTTGTCTTCAGCGCACATGATTTCGGTAGCATGCCTATTCAGAAACTTATGTATTAATATAGACATGCCTGTTGTAATAACAGCGTTTTCTATTAGATGATACTCTGCATGCACAAAGAGGTCATCCAGTATAGGTAAAAGACCATCTACACCCATGTCTACTAACTTTTTAACTAGCTCTATGCTATACTATGCAATATGACACGCATGAGGCGCATATATGTGCCTTTAGTGTTATTTGCCTACAAGTAATTTTGGTAGAAGTACATGCTTAAGTCCTTGACAAGGGTTATCAGTCAAATTATAGTGTGCCTGTCCGGTATAAAAAAAGCCAGCTTTTGATGTTTCCCACGCCTGTTGTAAGTAAAGTTCCATCTGAAGAAAAGTTAAAAGAGAAAAAGACTTATTGGATTTTGGAGATTGGCGGGAGCACCAAAATCTGTAAGTAGTAGTGTCAAAAATTATAAAAATTGGTTTTATAATAACCTACATATACTAATGTTTCAAATAGGTCTAAGTAAATGAGCCATACTGAATACTCGGGCTATTGGAGCCAACAAAGTGAATTCAGAACACTTTGGAAATATTGGAAAAAGAACTTGTATTAAATTATTTAAATACAAAACAAAATCAATGTGTTATCTCATTTGATCTTGATATTTTAGACTGACCGGAGGTCGTATTTCTACATTGGCACCTGAAAATATTTCGTGAGCCTCTATCAATCACATAGTCCACATCCGTCCAGGCTGTGCCGTTGCCCTACGACAAGTCAGCCCTTCCAACCCCCCCCCCCCCCCCGGAACGTTTTCGAATTTGTAGCCGAATTAGCAGATCAACCTCCTTAGCTTTTTGCACATATGGCAGCAGCCTAAGTTGTTGCTCCTCGATGAACTTGTGTGTACGTTGTTGGAATTGGCTAATCATATCCATCTGTTTGCAACTTGTTTATCGTTTCCTCGGGAGTGTAATGTACCAAGTTGGGGTATTACTCGATGATATTGACACGTGTCTCGTATTCTGTTGACTGCGGTGCATCTTCAGAGTGAACTGAATGTGATGCTGCAACATGAATGGCAGGTTGTTCCCGCGTTGAGTCAAAGTATGGAGTCTTTACTTCTATCTTTTCTACTAGTGTGACTATGCTTTTGTGCCGCCGTTTGTGTTTCCACTAGCATCGGGTCTTCATCTAGTGAAGACAAGAATTTTGGAAACAACGTTGCATTGGGGTAGTACGGTACACATATCGTAATGCTGGTTGCCACCTCGATTACTTTGTCAAGTACATCAGGTATGAGTTCCCATGATGGGTTCGCCCATGCATTCATTTTCTGCGCCCACTTCTGTAGGAGCGCATTCTGCTCTTTGGTATAGTATTCACCTGTGTGTGCATTGTTTCATTGTAGAATCTGGGGTGTAACATCCAGTCTTTAGCTGATATGGTTATAGGCATGTTAGTTTCCAAGGCTGTGTACTGTTGGCTGTTATGTGTTGTCTTGTTCGCGTCTTTTAATACCTCGTACGTTTTGTAGCATCTAAGGACCAGATTATCAAAAAGCCAATCCAAATCCCAAAACCCAGAATAATCAAATACTGTGTTTTGCAATTAGGATCGGAATATTAGCGAAATCTTAGCGGTAGAACCGGTAAGCTATACCGGGACTCCGCGTATGAGAGAAACACTCAAGTGATTCTGAGTCTAGTGAAAACACAAATAAAGACTCAGTTTGGTTCTCTCAGCCTAGGGACACTTCCTAGCTGAGATAACCGTACTTGAGAAAAGGCCTATTGTATCCTTTATCGTGTATCTTTCAGCTACTCTCCATTCTCCACACTATGCATGCTGGAATAGTAATTCCTAACTAGTCCCTGGTGCTTGTGATAATCCTTCAATGTTAAGCTATTTGCTGTTGATAGGTCTTCCTTTCCTTACTGTGAATACACAGTGTCCTAGTTTGTTGGATTTTCCCACTTGGAGAATCACAGACACTTCCTTGTATTTATCACGTCCCAAAATGCCCAACATTGATAATTCAATCCCTTTGACAAATAAGATTGATTTCTCTCTTTCTAGTCACAGGGCACTCACGCGACCATACCTAGTCAGTCTCCGGTGTCGTACGTGTGCAAAGGCGGCTTCTACTTTGCTTTTCTTGCTTCTGTCTTCTTGTTTCCGATCCCTCGAGTCTTATTCCGCTTGTTCCGCTTATTGATCACTCACCTGGGTATCGTCCCGTTACCGCGACTTGGTTCGTCCTTAGAAGTTCGCAATTAAGTATTATCAGTTAGCAGTTCGCGGTAAAGTATTATTCCTTAGCAGTTCGCAATAAAATATTGAGATCCTCGTGTATCTATTTCTAGTACTTGCAAGTGGTTCTCTCACTTTGTATTAGCTCTGTTTGACTTTTTAATTAAGGATATTGTTAAAAAAAGTAGAGTATGGAGAGTAGCTGAAAGGTACGAATCAAAGAATACAATAGACCACTTCTCAAGTACGATTGTCTCATCCAGGAAAAGTTCCTAGTCTGAAAGAACCGAACTGAGTCTTTATTTGTGTTTTCTAATTCCCTAGATTCAGGTTTCTACTTGATTGTTTCCCTCACACGCGGAGTCCCGGTATAGCATACCGGTTCTACTGCTAATATTCCTGATGACTCTAATATCAGGAATATTTGAATCCTATTTCCTAAACTCAATATTTGATGGTTCTGAGGTTTTGAGATTTGGATTGAATTTTTGAAAATATGGTCCCTAGATGATACACCCCTCAACAAATTTATTTGTAAAAATGAAAATAGCCGAAGGCTCTTTAATTCAAATTTAAGCAAATTTTGCGTGATAATGTCAGTAAATGTAGATAAAAAATTAGACTACTGCAATCTAGTTTTTACTCTGCGTCCGACTACTTCAAACACTATTTGAAACACTATTTGAAAGAACCAAAACCAGTATATTTTTTTCTCGATCTTTTACATTGACCGGGCGGGGGCGCTGGGGAGGTAGACGAAGTATACATCTTACTAAGTGCTAGCTGCAATGAGAGGTTTCATATTTGATATAATTCAATTTTTTTTCCTCGGACCTTGCATCATGTTGAAAATTTGTCAGTAAACGACTATAAGGATGATGAGCACAGACTACTACACTTGATGTAATTAGCAATTATACTTTTTTTATATACGGAATACCTTGTTCGCGTGGAACGTCCTAATAGTCTACTGAATTGTAAAGACAACTATTTTGAACAAATATTGAAACTTTGTATGTCGAGAACTTAAAAACCCCAAAATGCATTCGAAGGATTTTCTTTGATATATACAACTGCCACAATTCTCGTTGGTCATGTAACAAATATCACTTCAATCATTAAAATCGTCACACATATCCTACCAAGTATTGTGCTTCACTACGAGAGAAGTACTCGCATAGTCATATTTTATTATTTTCTATCGATTATGTCGGACTTCTAGCCACGACACTCCAGCTTATAACTTGTAGAGTAAACAAAATGGACCTGGATACAGAACAATTTTGTCAGTAGAAACAGATAAGTTGATTATCAGTGGCCATCTACGATCCGACACAGATACCAAAAGGCTCACATTCAACTCTCAATTTAGCCCACAGGAAAAGAGACGCCTTAAAAGGTGTTTTCTGCTCAAGTGGTGCAACTAAAAGTTTTAGGGAAATCCCGGTTTACGAAGTTGTTATTTACGTCACCAGTAAAGCCATGTATTACTCTGCTTGGTTTATTAGATGATATTGAATTCTAGCACTGCCAGTTTCCAGTCTGGGCATTGTATACTCTGTTCTCTGTTCTCAGCGTGAAGACGAAATACTTTGTCTTTCACTTGGTCTTAGTAGTAAACGTTATTCTCAGCTCACATTCAATACCAAAACGTCGGTGGTATTAAAAAACGGGAACAAAATAATGCACACCAGCAAAGAGTACTCCACTTTGGAAACAAACATGCCCATAACCATGTCAGCTATAAACTAAATGTTACACCCCAGATACTATAAAGAAGCTGAAAGACGGTTTGGGAAATTCACGAGTCTGACTCGACGCCAGTATAAACCAGCTTGCCAACCTTCACCCAATGCACAGTTATTAAGCTGAACAAAATTTGCATTTTGTAATACGAAACCTGGCTAAAATTCGACATGTTACCTTTACATTGACTAATACTTATATATTAGACTGCAACCTTGAAGTTAAATATCACATGATAATTGTACCAAAGAGTGGGGGGGGGGGAGGGGGGTTGCAAACTTCTCTATTGAAACCTTTTTGCATTTGATGAAAATTAATTCTGCTGATGAGAATATTGGTGAACAACTGTAGGACAATAATTTGGGTTAAAAATGTGGACCACTGGTTTCACATACGTGGGTCTAGGGAGAAATGTACAACTACAAAAGGTAAACCAGAGAAAGGGTGATATCATGTTCCGATATTTGTCAAGTTTGTTATGCGATTGATAAAACTGAACAATAGTTAAGAGACTATGCCGTTATTCTTTTTATTGAATGTATACGTCTGGTACGACATCGACAGCCTCAATGAGTAACGAAACGAATAATACGATATATTGTTACGAGAAGGATCCACTGTATGATTCCTTCATGGATTCTGTTCCGTTTCATCATAACTTCGTAGAGACGTGGAAGTGCTAAAAAAAATATGGCATGTACTCTTACTTTCGATTTACATATGGATAGCAACAACCAAATGGTACTGTTGATACTTGTAATGATCGTAGTTGCCTCTGAGAGACTACAAGAGTTAACGTATTCCTAAATATGATGTTAATTACGTTTACGCAATCAGTTAGAGAGTAATATAGAAATTGTTCTGAAGTTAATACATGGACCAGTCCGCTGACCTGGTATCGCAAACCAACATGTACAAAGCCTATCGATGTTTTATATATAGTAAACAAGTACAAAACTGATAGGGTTT